>NC_140580.1:254745630-254923842 GCF_964204655.1 Triturus cristatus | reverse complement strand
GGATAGGAGGATGGATAGGAGGAGGGATAGGAGGAGGGAGAGGAGGATGGATAGGAGGAGGATGGATAGGAGGAGGAGGATGGATAGGAGGAGGAGGAGGATGGGAGAGGAGGATGGGAGAGGAGGATGGAGAGGAGGAGGGGGAGGAGGATGGAGAGGAGGAGGAGGAGGAGGATGGGTAGGAGGAGGGAGAGGAGGATGGGGAGGAGGAGGGAGAGGAGGATGGGGAGGAGGAGGGAGAGGAGGAGGGAGAGGAGATAGATGGATAGGAGGAGGGAGAGGATGAGGATGGATAGGAGGAGGAGGAGGAGGAGGAGGAGGAGGAGGAGGATGGATAGGAGGAGGAGGAGGAGGAGGAGGAGGAGGATGGATAGGAGGATGGATAGGAGGATGGATAGGAGGATGGATAGGAGGAGGAGGAGGATGGATAGGAGGAGGAGGAGGAGGAGGATGGATAGGAGGAGGAGGGGGGAGGATGGATAGGAGGAGGAGGAGGAGGATGGATAGGAGGAGGAGGATGGATAGGAGGAGGAGGAGGAGGATGGATAGGAGGATGGAGGAGGAGGAGGAGGAGGGATGGGGAGGAGGAGGATGGATAGGAGGATGGGGAGGAGGAGGATGGATAGGAGGAGGGAGAGGAGGAGGATGGATAGGAGGATGGGGAGGAGGAGGATGGGGAGGAGGCTGGGGAGGAGGAGGATGGGGAGGAGGAGGATGGGAGGAGGAGGGGGAGGAGGGATGGGGAGGAGGAGGATGGATAGGAGGATGGATAGGAGGAGGGAGAGGAGGAGGATGGGGAGGAGGAGGATGGATAGGAGGAGGGAGAGGAGGAGGATGGGGAGGAGGAGGATGGATAGGAGGAGGGAGAGGAGGAGGATGGGGAGGAGGAGGAGGAGGATGGGGAGAAGGCGGAGAGGAGGAGGAGGGGGGATGGAGAGGGGGATGGAGAGGGGGATGGAGAGGGGGATGGAGAGGAGGATGGATAGGAGGAGGGAGAGGAGGAGGGAGAGGAGGAGGAGGATGGATAGGGGGATGGAGAGGAGGATGGGGAGGAGGAGGATGGATAGGATCAGGGGAGAGGAGGAGGAGGATGGATAGGAGGATGGAGAGGAGGAGAATGGATAGGAGGAGGATGGATAGGAGGAGGGAGAGGAGGAGGATGGAGAGGAGGAGGATGGGGAGGAGGAGGAGGAGGATGGATAGGAGGATGGAGAGGAGGAGGATGGAGAGGAGGAGGATGGGGAGGAGGAGGATGGGGAGGAGGAGGATGGGGAGGAGGAGGATGGATAGGAGGAGGAGGATGGGGAGAAGGAGGAGGGATAGGAGGAGGAGGATGGATAGGAGGAGGAAGAGGAGGATGGATAGGAGGAGGAGGAGGGAGGAGGAGGAGATGGATGGATAGGAGGAGGAGGAGGAGGAGGGGATGGATGGATAGGAGGAGGAGGAGGAGGAGGAGGATGGATAGGAGGAGGAGGAGGAGGAGGATGGATAGGAGGATGGATAGGAGGAGAGGAGGGATGGATAGGAGGAGGAGGAGGATGGATAGGAGGATGGAGAGGAGGGAGGAGGGCTGGATAGGAGGATGGATAGGAGGAGGAGGAGGAGGAGGATGGATAGGAGGATGGATAGGAGGAGGAGGATGGATAGGAGGAGAATGGATAGGAGGATGGATAGGAGGATGGATAGGAGGATGGATAGGAGGAGGATGGAGAGGAGGAGGAGGAGGATGGAGAGGAGGAGGGTGGATAGGAGGAGGAGGAGGAGGAGGATGGAGAGGAGGAGGGTGGATAGGAGGAGGAGGAGGAGGGTGGAGAGGAGGAGGAGGAGGAGGATGGAGAGGAGGAGGAGGAGGATGGAGAGGAGGAGGAGGAGGATGGAGAGGAGGATGAGGAGGATGGAGAGGAGGATGGATAGGAGGAGGAGGAGGAGGATGGAGAGGAGGATGGATAGGAGGAGGAGGAGGAGGATGATGATGGAGAGGAGGAGGGGGAGGAGGGGGAGGATGGAGAAGAGGATGGATAGGAGGAGGGGGAGGATGGATAGGAGGAGGGGGAGGATGGAGAGGAGGATGGAGAGGCGGATGGAGAGGAGGATGGATAGGAGGACGGGGAGGAGGAGGACGGGGAGGAGGAGGGAGAGGAGGAGGGAGAGGAGGATGGGGGAGAGGATGGAAAGGAGGATGAGGAGGAGGAGGATGGAGAGGAGGAGGAGGATGGAGAGGAGGAGGAGGATGGAGAGGAGGAGGAGGATGGAGAGGAGGAGGAGGATGGAGAGGAGGAGGAGGATGGAGAGGAGGATGGATAGGAGGGAGAGGAGGAGGAGGATGGAGAGGAGGATGGATAGGAGGGAGAGGAGGATGGATAGGAGGAGGATGGATAGGAGGAGGATGGATAGGAGGAGGATGGATAGGAGGAGGATGGATAGGAGGAGGATGGATAGGAAGATGGGGAGGAGGATGGAGAGGAGGAGGAGAAGGAGGAGGAGGAGGATGGAGAGGAGGAGGGAGAGGAGGATGGGGAGGAGGTGGAGGATGGATAGGAGGAGGGAGAGGAGGAGGGAGAGGAGGAGGAGGAGGATGGATAGGAGGAGGGAGAGGAGGAGGGAGAGGAGGAGGAGGATGGATAGATGGAGGAGGAGGGAGAGGAGGATGGAGAGGAGGATGGAGAGGAGGATGGAGAGGAGGAGGGAGAGGAGGAGGGAGAGGAGGAGGAGGAGGAGGATGGGTAGGAGGAGGAGGAAGAGGATGGGTAGGAGGAGGGAGAGGAGGATGGGTAGGAGGAGGGAGAGGAGGATGGGTAGGAGGAGGGTATGGAGGATGGGAGAGGAGGATGGATAGGAGGAGGAGGATGGGGAGAAGGAGGATGGGGAGAAGGACGGAGAGGAGGAGGCGGAGGAGGAGGAGGAGGTGGATGGATAGGAGGAGGAGGAGGAGGGGGATGGAGAGGAGGATGGAGAGGAGGATGGAGAGGAGGAGGAGGAGGAGGATGGAGAGGAGGATGGAGAGGAGGATGGATAGGAGGAGGGAGAGGAGGATGGGGAGGAGGAGGAGGATGGATGGGAGGAGGGAGAGAAGGATGGGGAGGAGGAGGATGGATAGGAGGAGGATGGGGAGGTGGAGGATGGGGAGGAGGAGGATGGGGAGGAGGAGGATGGATAGGAGGAGGATGGATAGGAGGAGGAGGGAGAGGAGGAGGGAGAGGAGGATGGATAGGAGGAGGAGGATGGATAGGAGGAGGAGGATGGATAGGAGGAGGAGGATGGATAGGAGGAGGAGGATGGAGAGGAGGAGGATGGATAGGAGGAGGAGGAGGAGGAGGAGGCGGAGGATGGATAGGAGGAGGAGGTGGAGGATGGAGGAGGAGGAGGAGGAGGAGGAGGATGGAGAGAAGGAGGATGGAGAGAAGGAGGATGGAGAGAAGGAGGATGGAGAGAAGGAGGATGGAGAGAAGGAGGATGGAGAGGAGGATGGAGAGAAGGAGGATGGAGAGAAGGAGGATGGAGAGGAGGATGAGGAGGAGGAGGAGGTGGAGGATGGATAGGAGGAGGAGAAGGAGGAGGAGGATGGAGAGGAGGAGGAGGAGGATGGAGAGGAGGAGGAGGAGGATGGAGAGGAGGAGGAGGAGGATGGAGAGGAGGAGGATGGAGAGGGAGGATGGATAGGAGGAGGAGATGGATGGGATAGGTGGAGGAGGATGGATAGGAGGAGGAGGAGGAGGATGGATCGGCGGAGGATGGATCGGCGGTGAGCGCTCCTTGGCAAAGGAGGAAAGGGTGGCGACCTAGGCTTAGGAGGTGTATACACCACTGAGTACACCGAGCCCGGTGACTCCGTTCTCTTCCTTTGTGACCCCGAGGAACTCAGGACTCCTCCTGCGCTGCCTCGGTGTCAATGAACGCCTCCTCGACGGCGAACGCCTGGGACAGGTCCTCGACATCGGGGATCCCCTCGACGGTGACCGTCTCCTCTTTGCCGACGGCGAACGGCGACCTCGCCTCGACGGCGAGCACCTACGCCGGGACTGTTCTCGACGCCGATGACTCGACGGAGAAATCGACGGCGTCGACGAAGATGATGTCGTCGGCGGGCTGCGCAGCTCCCTCGACGTCGAGCATCGACGCGTTTCTCCCCAGAGCCCTGGGGAGACGGTGAGCAGTCTGCAGCCATCCCCCTCGACACCGTAGTTGACGTCGACGGAGAATGGGGACGTTTGCTGGGCTTCCTGCCCCTGGGGAGCCCCCCAGGGGCCTCAGCATGGGCAGAATCAGCCTGTCCTGACCCACCTTGTGCCCTCAGCCTTCTGTCCTCCAGGCCTAGGAGCCTGATCTTCATCCTTTCCTTCAAGGTCCTGGCTGAGAAAGATTGGCAAATGTCACACTCCTCTGGAACATGGGACTGGGGAAGGCAGACGATGCACACCCTGTGTGGTTCCGACTTGGCCTTCTTTCTCTCGCACTCTGGGCACTTGTCAAACAAGCCAGGCATGTTGACCACACAGAGCACACACAAGAAGGAAGGCGACAAGGTACTTAATATAGCACTTGAAAAGTGAACAAATCCAAATAAACCCTTCAAAAGGGAGAGCTCAATGCTCCAGGGTCCTGCTAGCAGGAGCCGGAAAAAAGAACTGAAAGTAAAAGGGACCTGCTGTGCATTTTGGGATACTGGAAAAGTTCTGGAAAGTTTTCTTAAAGGCACAGTATCCTGTTCTGAGCCACATAATGGCAGCCTATGGGGCTTGTCTGTCCATTCCTCCCTCTCTATCATTCCAGAGGCTTTTGCTGGTAGAGGCAGGTTTTTCTCTGTGGAAAAAGCTGGGCAGGCAGTGCTGTTTGTGGATGTTGGTGGAATTTTCTAGTTGAAGTACTGGACAGTGTAGCCTGTGGATATAGGCTGCATTATATGTCTTTGAATTCTCTCTTAAGTGTAGATGCAGGTCTGCATGGCTTGACAATTTAAGAGATTATTTTTATTGCTCCGGGGTCCACGCACATGGGCGGGACTATTCACTAGATTATGACTATACACAGAGATCCCCTACTACAGAAACATCAGTCCCTTCTCTGTATAGTGGTTATTAAGGCTTTTATGAAAGGTTTAAAAATAATATCTGAAACAGACAGACAGTTGTAGATTCCTTACCTCAGAATTTCCCCCAGGCGTCATCCTGGATCCGAAGACTTTCTTTAGCAGCACCCTTGCACGTCTGTAGGTGCCATCGGTCTACTCTGTGTCTGTCGTCGGCCTCATGATTGCCGGGATGACGTTGCGGTGCCTACTTAGACACCACCCCTGTGCGCTGACATCAGTTCTTTCTTTTTCTGCACCTGCCAAGTGCAGATCCGTAGAGAGCTACCACTTAGCTGTTTATTGGCTAACATTTTTGTGACTTTTGTCGGCCTGTTTTTCAAGTCTTGGACTCATGGTGTGCGATGGATGTCCAAACATCAGACCGGTATCAAGCCCTGCGGTCCATAACGGACCCGCACCTCGTGTGTTTGTGGCATCTGAAGCGCGACCACGACACAAAGTCGTGCTCCGACTGCCGGACCATACACCTGAAGACTTTGTGAGAGCAGTCCCAAAATTTGTTGAAGGCCCCGACGGTCAGCTCTGCGTTGTTCCCGGTCTCGTTCGAGAGGGTCCAAGACTGTTCACGGAATCCCCACTCCTCATCACACTCTTAAGTCGTTGAGGTCTTTTGGTAAGTGGAAACACAGGAAGAAGGCGAAGAAGCATAAGCTCGCTTCACTTTCCCACCCGTCGGTCGGCTGATGGTATGCGGGACTAGGAGCGTCGTCGCTCAAAGGCTCCGTCTCTGGAGCCTTTTTCAGGTACAACCCCACGCCTCCCACCCTTTTCCCAGAGCCGGAGCATCCCCAGCCCAACTTAAGCAATTCTACCACGCCTTACACCCCATCGTTGGGCAGCCTGACTCCGCAGGGGCTGCTTGGGCCCAGCGGAAGGGGTCGGGGTCCTGGGCGTTCCATACTGGCAGCTTCAACCCCAGCAAACACAAGGAGATGATGGACTTTTCAGACACTCACTGCCAGTCACAGATCTTGGTTGAATCCATCATCGTTCTTTAGCTCACTTTGCCAGGGCAGGGCCCCCACGGATCCATGTCTGGATCCGGATTGACACCGGTCAATCTTACTTGACCTTGCCCAGTGCCGATCCCGAAGACAACGCCCCTGGCATCGACCATGCCCCCTGCCGATGCTGCCCCCATCTTCATCCCCGGGTTGGACCTGGAGCCAGACCGACATTGTTCAACGGCGGAACCGATGCCGAAGGGTCATTTTATTTGCATGTTCATCCCTGGTTTTCCCTTTCGACCAGAGGGTGGTGATGAGGACTTGGAGCCTTTAACTGACCAGCTAGAAGAACTGGACTGGCTAGAGGACCCAGGTGATGCCAGTAGTCTGGACACCTCACCAGACACTGGTTTGCTTTCTCCCCCTAACATGGCTACGAATGAGGGAGTGTCCTACACTGTGGTGGTGAGTAGGGCGGCCGGGGTCTTGGGCCCTGAGCTCCCTTCAATGACAGTCAGGACTAACCTCCTGACAGAGGTGCTTCAGCCTGTGGCTTCCTCTTCTGAACTCCCTATCGCCGTTCAATGATGCCCGCACTGATGTCCTCTTGGGTTCCTGGTCCAAGCCCTGCACAGGGGCTCCTGTAAAGAGGACAATTGACCACCGCCACCGCCCAGCCCCATGCGACCCAGTGTTCTTGACACAACACCCTTCCCCTAAGAGCTTGGTGGTACAAGCCTCTTCTTCTAAAGGCGAGTTTCCTACTGCCCCTCCAGATAGGGAATTCAAGAAGCTGGACCATCTTGGGAAGTGTAGGTTCTCTTCCTCCAGCTTGGCACCATGGTTGGTGAATACCGGGTGCCTCTTGAGCCGCTACTCCCATACCATCTGGGATACGGTTGGGCAAGTGCTGCCTCAGTGCCCGGAGGCAGTCCGAGCTGTTCTCTTCCAGGCTGTGGCGGATGGAAGAGACACTGCCAAATTCCCCATTAGATGTGAACTGGACACCTCCAACTCACTGGGCAAAATGATTGCCAGATCTGTAGCCCTTAGGTGCTACGCCTGGTTGAGGACATCTGGCTTTTTTGAGGTATGCCCAGTTACCTTTGATGGATTAGTCTTTTGATGGGCGTCGTCTTTTTGAGGAGAAAGCAGACTCGGCGCTGGAGCGCTTTAAAGATTCTAGAGCTACGGCCAGATCTTTGGGCCTCACTTACTCTTCTCGGCCACTACAGTCCATATCTACGAAAGGGGCACCCAATCACGTCCGGCCCAGTCTAGCCACCGGTTCACGGATGTGGGACCCAGCGACCTCACGGGTCTGGGAACCAGCAGGCCGGGCCAGTACACCCTCCTGCAGCCTCCAAACCTTCCTAGTCAACGTTTCAGGGCCATCAACGGCCAGTTAGAGGCAGGATTTGTCATCACCTCCTCCACTGGCAATCCATCACGTCGGACAGGTGGGTCCTAGAAATTGTCTGAAGGGGCTGCCCCTCCCTCCATGCCACCGTCTTACGAACGCATATCGAAGGATTATTTGCCACGTCTCCACCAGGAAGTCTCAGCTCTCTTGGCCAAGGGAGCTATAGAGAGGTCCCTGTGCCAAAAATAGGTCGTGGTTGCTGTTCCCGCTACTTTCTTGGGCCCAAGAAGGACAAAGGCCTGCGTCCTTTTCTAGACCTCAGGACCCTCAACCACTTCCTCTGGAAGAAGAAGTTCAAGGTGCTCATGTTGGCTCAGGTTCTGTCTGCTCTTGACCCCGGAGACTGGATGGTGACGGACTTGCAGTACCCTTATTTCCATATTCCTGTCTTGGCAGCCCAGAGATGATATCTACGGTTAATGGTGGGCCACAAACACTTTCAGTTCACTGTGCTCCCCTTTGGCCTTACCAGTGCCCCATGGGTGTTCTCAACGGAGATGGCAGTGGTCGCAGCTTATCTGTGCAGATCAGAGGTTCTAGTCTTCCCCTATCTTGACGACTGGCTGTTGAAGGCAGGCTTGCCCCAGGCTGTCGTCTCCCACCCAGAATACGGCGGACCTCCTGCACTGGCCGGGGTTCACTATAAACATGCCGAATTGTAATTGTCATTTATAGAGCGCGTTATCACCTTCAGGTCTCTAAGTGCTATGAGAGAGCCCTGCCCTAGCACGTGTGGAGACGTATAGATTAAAATGTGCCCCAGGCTTCCGAGAAGAGTACTGTCTTTAGCTTCTTCCTAAATGGAAGGAGAGCATGTTCCTTGCGTACACTCTCTGGCAATTTATTCCAAATTTGGGGGATGGAGGTTGAAAAAGCTCTCCCTCCTTTTGGAGGACAAGCAGAAGCGTTGGCAGGCCAGCAGGCTGGCCTCTGCAGACCGTAGTATCCTACTTGGGGTGTATTTGACTACGCGGTGTTTGATATACCTCGGGGCTTGACCATAGATGGCTTTATGAGCAATGCAGAGGCCTTTAAACTTTGTTCTCTGCCTGATCGGAAGCCAGTGCAACTGACGTAGAAGGGGGGTGGCGTGAGCTCTTCTAGGTACTCTGAAGATTAGTCTGGCAGCATCATTCATGATAACCTGTAATCTGGCCAGTAGTTTTCCCGGGAGGCCGATATATAGGGAATTTCCATAATCCAATCTCGACAATATCATGGCTGATACCGCCAGTCTGAGTGTGGCAAAGGTGAGAAGGGGGGCACGTTTACGTAGCTGTCTCAACAAGCTGACACATGTGCCCACTACTGCTGACACCTGCTGGATCATGGAAAGCTTGGCATCGATTTTAATTCCCAAGCTTTTTACGGCCAAGGCTGGCTCCGGATAGGTGCCTAGTTCTTGTGGCCAAAAGAGATCGTCCCAGGGATTGGCGTCCGTATTGAAGGCCAATACCTCAGTCTTATCTGGGTTAATTTTGAGGGAATTGGCCGTCATCCAGTTGACCGTGAATTTCAGAATATTTTGAACTCGTGAGTGGGCAGTCGGGGAGTTGCCTATCTGGATGATAATTTGAGTGTTGTCAGCATAGTTGTAGATCTGGCACTCCATCTGGTTCAGCGCTGCTATCAGGGGCTGGAGGTAGGCGTTGAAAAGGAGGGGTGATAGCTCCGAGCCCTGTGGTACCCCACATGAGAGTATGCCTGGGTCGGACACATGGTCAGTCAGCTGTACTCTCTGGGAGCGGCCCCTAAGAAAGGATGTAAGCCACGCAAGGGCCGTGTCCTGGATACCCAGCTCTGAGATCTGCGACAATAGTTGGTCATGATTGACCGTGTCGAATACCGCGGATAGGTCCAGCAAGACCAGGGCACATGGTTTTTTCTTATCTGCCCTCAGTCTTAGTTCATCTAGTACCGACAGCATAACCAGTTCCGTACTGTGGTGGGCTCTAAACCCAGCCTGGTTAAATTGTAAGAGATGGTTATCTTCTAGATGGTGTGAAAATGAATGTAACACGTGCTGTTCCAGTACTTTTGCAAGGAAAGGCAGTTGAGAAATTGGCTGGAAATTTTTCAAATTCGTTTTATCCGCCCCAGATTTTTTTAAGAGCGGGATGACGCGGGCCTCCTTTAAGATGTTGGGGACATGCCCTGCTTCCAGGGATTAAGGAGTGATAGAACCTCGCTTTTTATCCCGGGAAATGCCACCTTGAAAATCCTTGGTGGGCAGGGGTCAGCGGGCGACCCTGATTTCACCCGTCCTATTAGAAGAGACAGGGAACCATGTGGGGAGCATGGGAAAGGTGGCAAGTGGTTTATCAAAGATGGGGGACGGGAGTACTGGTGCTAAATGGCAGGGGAGTATAGGAGTAAGATGGATTTCCATCAGAAGGTCCTTCACTTTTGATGTCAAGAAGGCCTGGAACGTATTGCAATCTTCCATACAGAAGGAAGGCTTCTGTTCGTTATCTTGGCTTAGCTCTTTCTGGATCTGGAAAACCTCTTTTTGTGTGTAATCAGCCGCAATCTTTGCTTCATAGAATTCTGCTTTTCTTGTCAGAATTGCCTTTTTATACACTGCGAACATAGAGTGGTATTCTATCACACCTGACTCCCTCTCAAATGCTCCCTTTCATTTGAGCTGTTATGGACACAGTGCAGTTTGAGGCCTATCCTCCCGACAAGAAAGTCTGGGATATTCGGGCTATTATACTGATGTTATAGCCTCTAACCTGGATTTCGATGAGAATGACTGAGGCTGCTGGGCCTCAGGGCCTCCTGCATCCTGCTAGTAGATCATGCCAGATGGTATATGCGGGCTCTGCAGTGGGACCTGAAAAAACACAAACCCAAAGTTTCTTCCAAAAGTCGTCTCCCCATTTCACTCAAACCAGTCACTTGATCTACCTGCCTTTTTCCCGAAACCAGAGACAGTTGCAGAAAGAGCACTTCATATAGTTGACGTTAAAAGAGCACTGATGTATTACATTGATAGGACTATACCTTTTAGTAAAACACAACAGCTTTTTGTTGCTTTCTCAAATCCTAGAAAGGTAAACACAATTTCCAAACCAGTTCTTGTGAGATGAATAGGCAAATGCATACAGATAAGTTACTTTAAAGCCAAACGAACATTACCAACAGTTGCAAGAGCACATTCTGCCAGGAAGAAAGGTGCTTCTATGGCCTTTCCACGTTACATTCTGTTTGCTGACATTTGCAAGGCAGCTACATGGACGAATCCACACACATTTACTAAACAATATTGTCTGGATGTTCACGGAGGACAATAAGCTCTTGTTGGTCAAACAGTCCTACGCACCCTTTTTCAGACATATAAACCATGTGATGCCTAAAGCCACTGTGAGAGGAAAATGGCTTTACAGTCTATGCATAGTATGTGTGCCTGCAGCCAACACATGCTACAATGGAATCTGTTAATTACCTTGTAAGTGTCTGTCTGTCATCTATCTATCGAGCCATTGAAAATGCGCATTCACTCGAAGAGAAGGAGGCTAGACGCCACATCAGCAACTAAAGACTTGTTCAAGAAAAATAAGTTGTAGATTCTGAGGCCAACATTAGCTGGAAGGAGTGTGCATAGCATTTTAATCTGCAGCGATACATGCTATGAATAGATACGTACAAGGTAAGTGGATACTCTAACCGCAGTTTATCACCACCCTGCCACCTCCCTTTTCTGTGGAATGTACTCTTTTCCATCTAAATAGGTCTCATGAGGAAACTCTGCACACTGATAAGAAAAAGGTGTTTTTGGGCTGCAAGTGTGAGAATGGTGTCCAAACAGAAACTGACTTTAGTGCGTTTGGATGGTGCCTATATGCAGCTCCAATCATCACTTCCACGTTGGAGTGGAGTCGATGTGGAACCACATGATGCTACCTAGTGGCTCTTGGGCTCTACTGAAAAATATTTACATATGCAGTCTGGCACCTTGTGATATTCTAAAGGCTGCTATTAAATAGAATGTCCACCAGAAAGAACTTTACCAACGGTAAGTAATTTTTTTTAAGGTCTTTCTTTCTTGATCCATTATTTGGTTTCCTATAATTGCAAACATTTCTTTTGAGGTGCACATTGAAAATTATAATCCTTTAAATAGTGCCTATCCCGTCCGCCTTTGTTGTTGAAAATGCTTAATCGTTTGGCTGGCTTAGTAGTCTCTGCCTACAGAACTTTGCAGTGTTACCAATGTTAATATTTGGCATAAATGTAACCCTTAGAAATTATATGTTCGAGGCATGGGTGGCTGTACATGCACATGCTGTGTATACTCCTGCAATGTAGTGTTGGGCCCTGATATGTGCATGTTTTTTTTCTTCAAAGAAGTCTTCTCAAGTCATGAAGTAGTGTGACTCCACTGGTTGCTGGTAATACGCATGGGCATCAGCTTAATTATTAGATTGTTTTCTTTAAGCCATTGGGTTCGGACGTGTCTTTCTGAGCTCTGGATTGACGCAGGCTCAGTTCTCTCTTCGGTTTTCCTCTGTTCCTTTCCTTCCCGTTGGTAATGTTTGCTATTGCGGCCTACTTTTTTTTGCAATTTGTCGACGCGCTCAGCTTTGTTTAGAGGCAGGAATTGGGCCGACTTTGACCCATGAAGGGCTCTCGCCCTTCGGACCTTCCCTGCCTTTTGCTCTGTGATTAGCATGCTTTGCCTGTGATGGACCAGATTCCTTTTTGCTACTGTCCTCTGTGTCACACTAAATACTCCAGGGACGATCTGTATCAGGTCTGCAACCTCTGCCTCTTGCCCGAGCACGTCGAGGCCTCCTGCGATGCCTGCCGCATATATTCCCTTTGAAGAAGACTCATTGAGAGTGCTTAGCTTATTGCTTGGAAATGTCTTATAGAAATGGAGACAACACCCAAGAATTCTTCGGCACCAAGGACCTCAAGGGGGAACATCATCTGGAGTCATCGGAAGCTGAGAAGAAGGCCTACTCACCCGACGTAAGTTCTGGCTCCAACCTGGAAGTTTAAGACTTTCCACTCGCTCAACTGGTCATTAGTGCTGTTCCTCTACCCCTACCCACTCGACACCCCTCACACTCCGAGCACCCCCCCACCTTCAAAGAGCCAAACAGCCGCTCTCGAGCTTTAGAGATAGGCTACCGCACCTCCACTTCCGTTGGCAAATGTAGGCACTAAACATCCTCTTCACACACCACTCCAAGTCACAGCTTGGTGCCAAAGAAAATTCTGACGCCGATGCACTCCGCACCGAATGCCTTCACCTCAGTGACAAAACGCCCTTCGGATTGGAAATCCACGGCGTCGAAGCCCTACTTGGTGCCGACAACCTGTGTACTGGCACCAAGATCCTCTGCACTGAAACTGGTATCTTCTGTTGGCTCCATGGAACCTGTCCTACAGAAATGGTTGCGGAAGTGATTGAGCCTGCACGAGACGAGTGCAGTGTGCGGAGTCCTCAGAGTCCTTGGACTGCCGGGATGTAGCAGCTGCAGTGGGTGAACATCGCCAGGTTGGCAGTCACCAGGCAACGGCGGTGTGATGCGGCGCAACATGACATAACTGTGAAAGTTGTAGAGCAACTTTATGGCTAGAGACTCTGCTCCACCCAACTTTACGGAGTCGGCCAGCGTTGGACGGGTTCTGCTTGCGAGTCAGCGTGGGCCCCCTCACTCTTAACTTTGCCCAGTGCAGCAGTTGGAGGCACTGCATATCAATACCTGTCCCCCGCTGCCAGACCAATCAAAGCCGTGCAGTTCAGGGTAAGGGTGAGCCCAAAGGAGCAGCGAGGAGTTAAGGAGTCAAAGGGGATGTAGTCAGACAGACCCCCACCGTTTACTCCTCCATAATCTGGACCGTCCCCCTAACTGCCCAAGGAACTGGTGAAGGACCATTGGAGGAGGGCCAGAGGACAGCAGGTAGGCTCTTCTGGGTCAGTCAGACCCTCTATAGCCAAGAGAGACTGGTCTCCTGGATACCAATTAAAAAAGGCACCTGTTGTTCTGCACCAGGGTATAACACCTCTAATCCAACTCTAACCAAGGGGATCCTTAATTACTCAAGATATGCCCTAGCCTCAATTAGTCACCTTCTATTGTTCCCACAGTATACGGAGTTGAAGGTTAAATCGTTCATACAAGTGGGAAGGAGCAAGATCCATCTCATTAAGATCTATCCTACTAGGAAGGCAATGGTAGCATCAAGGGCAGAATCAAGGGCAATATGATCTGCAAAGCGCCCACCCTCTGTCACCAACATTGGAGAGTACCGAGAGCCCCAAGCAAGAGCAAGTGGGAGAAGTTGGCGCAATCAGCTTAAGTTACACTTACTGCACGATGAGGTCAGGAAGAGTAAGGAAAGAATCAGTAAAACACCACAAGAAGCCCACTGCAGAATTCACCACAGAGCCTACGGACACAGGGGCGGTTTCAACACCCCCTACTTCAGTGCAACACTCCTCGCCCCCAGGGCACTCAGCCTTTTTAGGTCTCGGGACCATCCGGTCGGCAGACCGGAAGTCCGGAGATTTAATGTCATTGAGAAGAGGGGCTTGCACCCGCCCCTCTTCTATCCTGTTCTCCATTGGCTGGCCTCTTAAATGCTGGCCAGCCACTGGAGAAGAGGTCCAGTCACTCCGTTGAAGCCCCGTCTTTTTCGGATCGGGGGGCGTGTTTTTGGCGAGAAGTCTCAGGGAGGAGACAACAGCAAAACACGCCCCCAAATCCGAAAATGAGGCTCCCTTTCTCCGAGGCATTTCTGCTCTGCCTGCCTCGGAGAAAGGCGGTGGTGTCTTCCGGTGTCCTCTTCACTGTACGAGTGCTGCCTGCTGCCTTGCCTAAAAAAAAACACACACAAAAACGTTGTCATCGCGGTGGTGTCCTCTTCAGTGTACGAAAAAAACACAAAAACGTTGTCATCGCGGTCAGCTTCGGCAGCGCATGTTTATTTACTTAATTGCTCAAGCCCGGTCCGCTTCGGACGTGCTGGTTTTCTCCAGCTGCAGGTCACAGCGAGGCTCCCAAGCAAGGGGTGGGGGAAGCAGCGGTGGCAACATGACGTTTCTGGCTCTACAAATTTAACAGGACCTAAACGGAAAAGAGCGCAAGCGAGACCGAGACACACAAGGAGGTGAACTGTGTGCAGTGAGAGGTGGGTGCTGCTTGCTGCTGCCACACGCAGATCATGGGACGCTGTTCTTTAATTTATTTGCTTAGCACGCATGCACAGTAGGCGTGGCCTTTTCCTACTTCTGTCGATGCCGTGACTCCTGCAACACTGAACAGAAAAGTGTAGGTTAGTAAAGCGCCGCCATCCTTCTCTTGGTGGAACTGGGAGGGTGCAGGGCTTCTTCGATGCTGCCAATAACTTAATTTACATGGCCTGAAAACATAATATTCCCTGATGTCTCTCTCTTATGTCTGGAATTTGCCAGATCAACTAGTTATGAAAAGTGTTAGGCAGAGCGGTGTGTTCCTCAAAAAACAGAAAAGCCAAGCAATAATGCACATTTGCAATGGTTGCGCGCGTAATGTTTACAATATGCGTGGCTCGCACCTTTTGTTTCATTGACGAGTGCTCTTGAGTTTTTTTCGATTTTATCTTTTGTATTGCCTTGCCAAACAATAAAACCTGAGGGCAAGCAAAACAGGCGCATTTCCTCATTGATGCGTCGGAGACATCACGGATTTGCAAGCCCATATGTAGGAGCATTCATTGGATTTATGATGATCACTTTAGAGAAATGGTGTGGACATTTACCCTCTTTAAAAACACTGCACGGCTCCTTCAAACCATTCTTGGCAATGGCGTTACCAGTGATGTGCTAAGGCCTTCCAAGATTAGAGCAGCCAGCTTAGTGAATGTGAAAGGCAAACAAGGGGAGAGCTTTTCTTGTTCAGGATGCTAAATAGTGCCATGGGAACAGAAATGGCAAAGGCAGTTAACAGCAATCAGCAGACACCAGATGAACAGCGAATCAAGGACACTGATGTCAGCATGATTACGTATATTGCTATTGGATTTCCTTTGCGTTAAATCGTGCCTTAACAGTAAAAACAAGCATTTACAATGCAACGGTCTCGGCATTGTTAAAGTTAGAGCTATTGGCATTGCTCATGACAATGCCGTTTCTTTAAATGTTTTAAAAACAAAAACATAAACAAAAATAATGTCATGAGCAATGCCAATAGCTCTAACTTTACCAATGCCGAGACCATTGCATTGTAAATGCTTGTTACCTCTGCTTTCAGAACAGGACCCACATACCCTTGGTGCATAACATTAGTGGAAACAGTAGTGGGAACTTCAACACCACCGGATGAACTAAATACCCAAGACAAGAGGCGCGGAATAACCGCAGTCAACGCACCAAAGAGGACACTAAGAGATTACTTTTAAGAAAAGTGCCATAAAACCACCAGCACCAAACGGCTACAGTGAAATGACTGCATCGCTTATACACTCCACTCGACCATGCCAGAAAGCAGGCCCGGTGCAAAAAAAAGTACAGACCATGATTCATGAGAAACCCAAAGGGCAGGGCCTCTACTTACATCTAGACGGTCTCTTAAAAACTGAACATTCTACACCAAAAAAATCTCACGTCAAGACCGACTTTTTAGTTAAGTGATGACATTCTTCACGAGCCACTAACTCTACTAATTCACAATGCACAAGGTTCTTCCCCAATCACCATATAAAGTGAGGATTCCCACTCTAACTTGAAGTTATCCCCGCACCAAAAATCTAGTTTACAAACTAATACTATTGAATCAGCTGGGAGCAAGAATATTCTCAGTCCCCCAGCGGCGCAATGTACCAGGTCATCACCTGGTAATATCAAAGTGCTGACTCCAACAACTCCATCAGAACCTGCTAGACACGACCACCCTGAAATAAAGCAAGGTGTGCCTAACAATCGCCTCCTACTAGATCTATCCTTCTTTCAGGCAGATTTTAATAGGATCCCGGATCCTCATGAAGTTTGCGACTCGGCTGTGACTGAGCCGAACGCACTTTGGCCCCAACTTCTGCAAACTCTCCAATCCACAGTAACCACGTTAAACTATCATTCGGATAAACTTGACCTCCAAGTCAACCTTTTTAATTCACTTGCTGTGTACACTGCAGGGATCGACCAAGACCTGAACAAACTGATCACAAAAGCACAATCCAACGCCAAAATGGTACAATCAGTATATTGTTGTTCCACAATAATTGACAGTCTGTCCTCTCTCCCTCAGTTCCTTACCACAGTCTTAACAGAAATTAGGAAATCACCAGCATCCAGAAAGGATTAACATCTGCACCAGCATTTTTATTCAACGGCCACAGCTGCGCCAACAGTTTTCAAAGAGCATAGCGTGAAACAAGGAATCAACATGGGCAACATGAATTCTGGTGTGAGTACACTAATTTCGCAATCAGTCATTTCAACGGCCGACCTGCTCCCTGAAAACCAAGCTACAATCACGAAGTGTAGACCTCATCACCAAGATAAATCAGATAATAGGGACCCAATGGTACTAAGGACAGATCTGCAGACCACGTCAAAGAAAACACCCTCACTGGGCAAGGGGGACCTAGCGTTTGTTAGCTCAGACAACAGCACAATGAACAATCCATCACAAAGACAACAGCTGAGCAAAAGAGAAAAAAGAATTACGAAAAAAAAAAATTGACAGCACAGTGCTGTGACGCAAAATACAATCAACAATATTTTTTAAGACACAAAAATAATCCACGATCTGGCTAGACAAGCACAGCTAGTACCAACAGCATTTTGTCTCTTCTATAACAACCAACTCAATTCCATTTTTATTCATTATGATTTGCAATTCCGAAGAATTCCACATAAAAATACATCTTAAAAACACATTACGTTCCATAAAAATGCCATTGTTTGAATTCATCTTGTCATTTCATCTAAAAACACAAATGAGCAAATCAGTAGCAGCCATTCTAGAGGTTTTCCAGTGCCAGAAGGGATGAACCATGAGTAGTCTGATTACCATACATGAATTCTTACAGACTTATACGGACTTATAATCTAATACTATCCTAAAACATTCAGCATTAAAACTTATTGTAAAGTGCAAAGATTTAAAATTCGCTATACAGTGCTAGATAATGAACAAAATAACCATGTAATAAAAAATTTGTCTATTCACTAAACTGTACTGTATAACCAGCAGCATACTGACAGTGCAGAGTAGTTCAATACTATAGACTCGCCTTTTTTAGCGTGAAGTACACAATAGTTTAGCAGCAAAACAAGGATTTAGTAAGGTGCTTGAAATCCTACAAAATGAGTAACTAAAAGTAGAAAAAGTTTGTAAAAGTGCACATGCTTGATTACAAACATAGTAAACCGACCTTAAAGACCAAAGGGTCAAGAAAGTGGAAGTGCTCAGTGCATACATATTAAGAAGATCCTTACGACTTTAGTATATATTTAAAAATTGTTTAAAAAAACAAAAAAAATTGAAATACACAAGTTCAGATGGGGGGGACAGCAGACAATTTCGGGCCTCTTCTGCTGTGGTGATATTATGCTTTAAAAAACAAGTCCTTCGATATCTACGACGTGTTGATTGTAATGCGGGACAAAGTAATAAAACATGATTCAGGTCTCGTATACAGGAATTACATAAATGACAATACCTTTCGTGTCTAGCAATACCCTCCCAAGCTCCGGTTACAATTCTTAGGGGGAGTAAATTCAATCTCAGTAGCAGAATCACCCTGCTTACTCCATGTTTAAGATTCCATAAAACATAAGGTTGGGGGTTTTTGGCAGTACTGCTCCCCAGAATACAATCAGTATTTCTATTCTCTAAGCACATTTTAATATCTCTTTCACGAGAAACCCCGTAGATTGTTTTCTTAATTATAGTTTTCAGAGCCCTTTTGCAAAGAACCGCCGCCTCATCCTTATCTAAACCAAACATTAATGCTTTTTAATTATTCCTAAAAATAGCACTTTTTTCTTTCATATTTACAAATATTTCTCTGTACAGTGCTACCCCTAGCAGGTTCTCAGAGCTATTTAACAATGCTTTGCACCATCTTAAACACATGGTCATTGATAGCACATAAGTGTAAAGTAAACCAAATTCGAGCCTAAGCGCTGCAATAGGTGCTGCGCGATTCAAATTGCATATCTGGCGCCAGATTTGCCCTTCCACTTTCCCGAATTTGTCCCACTCTTGTGCATCTATTGTTTCACTGGCGTAGCTCAGGGTTGGTGGGATCTTTATTTTATAGACCGATATAATGTGCGAGAAATGTCTTTTCCCACAGTGTGTGTACAGACAGTTAATTGCAAAGGCTTGTGAGATTGCTTTGCCTTTGTAATGGTCCATATGACTATTAGCTGAGCACCTATTTGTGAATATTTTTCCGAAGTATGGGTAACATTTTACTACTTCCAATTTCTTTTTTCCCAAGAACCAGTTAAAAAAATTTCTGACCTTACATCCTTGATAACTAAAAATCATGACTTTACTCTTTAAAATATTTATTTTTAGATAATACTCTTCTGTGTACCTAATTAGCTCAGCAAGTCGTCTTTGTAGCCCAATTGGGGTTAAATCCATTATTATGGCGTCATCTGCATATAGCAGACAGCTCAGCTCTAAGTTTTCTAATTTAGGGGGATCCCCTTTACTAAGTCCCACTCTTCTTGGCAAATCATTAATATAAATGTAAAAAAGTAAAGGGGCCAAAAGGCACCCCTGCTTCAATCCATTATTGGTTACTATTCTCCTCGAGAGGCCTTGTGTTTCCCCCCAATAAAACCTGAGTCCAAGTGGAGGAGTGAAGAGCAATTATTAATCGTAAAAGATTCCCTGGTATCCCCATGGTGACCAATTTCCTCCACAGCTTCCCCCGATCTACCCTGTTGAATGCTGTGGAGAAATCTATAAAAGCCGAATATAACGGCACACTTAGACTTACTGGATATTTTTCAGTTAAAGTTTGCAAAATGGTTATATTATCCAGGGTGCCACTATTCTTACAAAATCCTGTTTGTTCCAAAGGGATAAAATGATTTCCAAATGCCCACTCTTGAAGATGAGTGAGAATACTCTTTGCTAACAAATTCCCGGTTGCCTCCAGGAGAGAAATCTGTCTAAAACTGGCAGGGGAATTTTTTGGACCCTTTTTATATTGTGGAACTAACATACTTCCCTTCCAGGATTGTGGAATTTCACCATGGATATAACAATGGACGAACAACTGATGCAGAAATTTCGCCCACTCTTCACAATCCTGTTTTATTATGGCTATTGGTACAGCATCTGGGCCCATTGCGCTGGAATATCTTGCCCCTTTAATGTAACCCTCAATCTCCATGCATGACGGTGCACCATAGTCGCTCCCCGCAGTCGGGATAATGCTAACCTCTTCGTTCTGTCGAACTGCGAGATTTGAAGCATAAAGCTGGGAAATATAAATGGACCATTCTGCTTCAGGGCTTAAAATAGGTTTTGACTTCTCTCTCCCATCACAAAATTTTGCTATCAGTGCGCAATACTTCCTAGTGTCCCTAGAAAGAGCCACCTCTCAAAGTCTAACCCATTTTGTGTCTTCAGCCCTCTTACGATCCGATGTTATTTTCCTTTTCCGTACCCGTTTCAGTCTACTTATTTCTCTCTGCCTTTGTATCGTGGGCTTCCTAAATTGGTCTCTAATTAAACCGTTAATTTACCGATTCAGTTTTTTAATTTCCCATGGTATTATTACTAATGGAGTAAAACTAATGACTTGCTTCTTTCTTCCAAAAGTTCTAATTGCAGCCAAGACTCTCTCGAACCTCTGAACTGGGGTTTCTTGGCTGAAAATAAAGGCAGTATTTTCAAAGACCCTCTTAAAATTTGGAAGCAAATTATTTGACCAGCAAGTACGCCCATTATTGCGATTATATAAGACCTGTTCATCCCTTTGATTCCAGAGTTCAGGCTTCTCAATTTCTATGTCCATTTTTACAGCTAAAATACTATGGTCACTCATATTTGTGGCTGATACCTTAAATTGTGTACATTAATAGTTGTAGAGATACTGCCATATAATCAATTAGGGAGTGACCATATGCACCCCGGAAGGTAAAAGCAGCGGAGTCGTCGTCTGGGAATCTACAGTTTAACATTACGAGGTCTAAACTTCAAAAATTTTGCAAAAGTAACAAGCCTCGTTTATCTGACCTTAGATGGTCCAGCAGTTCAGAATCTGGGATGGTCCATACCTCCTCCCATTCCGGATTAGAAAAAGACATAACTGCACTATTGGATAATTTAGCGTTAGTCACCCACCATCATTCTACGTTAGCATTCTTCATTGTTACTTAACCTTTGCACAAAAGTACAGATTGAGTCGACCAATATGTTTGACGCTCTCCCTGGAGGAATATATACGTTTACCAGTAAAAGAGAAATTGCTTGCCCCAAGTTATCTTCACCAGTCCTCAACTTTACTCCGATACAGCATTTTGAGGGGTACTTATAGATCACAGGATCCCATCTTATGTCACAGGTAAGTAAAATAGCTAAACCTCCACTTGCGTGCCCTTTTACAGATTTTTTTGCTGTATAACAATACACATAAAATCCGCCCCCATCCACGTTTCCTGGAGGCAAATTATTTTGGGGTCAAATTCTAATAGTGATTTAAGCTTGCAACTCGTTTTTCCTACCCCCGCCACATTCCAGGATAGGATGTTTCCCAGTTGGCTACCCCTGCACTTTGGGCTTTGTGGTGGATATTTTGGATCCATTCAGGTTACCTGCAACCCAGCTCCACTTTGCTACCTCATCCTCCACATTGGGACTACTAGACCTTCGGGCTTCAGGGCCTAAAATGTTAATTTCTCTGTTTCCTAGGCTTCTCCCTACTGTTATTTCGATGTCTTTAAGGTTTATGGGGATTTTTACACCCCTATTGTTAGAGAACCCATACCCTTGCATCTTATGAATCGTTCCTGAGCTTCCTGATGGAACTTGGCAAGGGGGTACACTAGAGATCACATCTATACCTCTTTTTCTAAAGCAGTTTACATTAGCTATAACTAATGTTGAAACAACCCCTGACGAGAATGTAACTCTAGTACTTGGGGGTGTGCTCTTCCAGTCTAAATTGACCGTCTCAAGATATTTACTTCTTATTGGACCCAAGTCCTTTATCTCTGTTAACTGTAGGAGGGCACTTCTATTCAATAACATTGGTTCAGTTTCAAACAGAGAGACGAAAAACAAGGTCCTGCTCACCTGCCCGACTCCTGGCCCTGTTTTCCTTATTGACCTATTACCGGGCTGCCCTATGACCGGGTTCCTCTCTAACATGCCCCTATGACTGTTAAAAACTGTGAACAAGTCCCCCTCCCCAACTGTCCCCTGGCCGGAATCAAACCATGCTGGGAAAGTATCCCGTCCACGGGAATGGAAAGGGGCACCTCTGGTAGCTGAATATTGATCTATTGCAGGCTCATGTAAGTTTTCCGTTACATTTCCGGATATGGGGGTCTCTACTTATCTCATGATTTATCCCACTTTCTTCCTTGCCCTCTTGGCACTGTGGGTGCGTCAGCACCAATTTCAAACAGATCGACTGGTTATCAATATCTTGCCCAGTTTTTTAACCCGTGTTCAATTTGAGTTGCCCCAAAGTCCCTGTGTCCTTTCTACTTGGAGGAGATTTTGTACTATTTAATTCCGCGCTTACTGGAGGGAACCGCAATTGTTTCTGTTTCTGTTTGGGGATACATCGAATCCTGTTCTTCTTCTTACCCCTTCGGCCAATTCTGATATTACTTTCACTCAATACTGGGGCCTCCCCTAAGGGTGCAATATCTGAAGTATTTGCTGATTCTTCAATTAACTGTAGGCTTGGGTTGTTTGAGTTACTTTTTTTTAAAATAGAGTAGACTCGTAATGGGGGAGTTACCGGGGATACTTTTAAATTTAAATTTCCCCCTTGGCTGGGATACTGTGAACTCTCAGGGTGTTTAACTGAGGGTAAACTTACAATTGGACTACCTCTGAGCGGGACACTTTTAGAGCCCTCATTCATTTGTTTTGTTTCCCCGTCCACATATTTAGTACCACTTTTTGGCATCCCGTTACATATCTGACATAAGCGACTGGGCACCTCAGGAACTTTGACCAAATTCTTTATGGCTTGCTTGATCTGATTGAGCTCTTGGACCCCTATTAGTATGGGCGAGAGGACCTCCAATATATGATCAGTATTTACTGTGCTTTTTTCTAGCAAAGATAAAATTGAGGAGAGAATTCTCTCTAGTGCGTAGAAAATCCCCAAGGTTCCCCCATCCGTGCATTCTCAGATGAGTTCATAATATTCTCTGTCCCCTTATCCAGTAATACTCCTGATGTCCTTTCAGCAGAAAATTCTAATAAATGAGCATGGGATGAACTAGTAGGTGTACTACTATACAGAGCAGGCAAATGTGGTTGACCGGCTAATAAAACCGGACACACTCCCAGTTCCCGATCCATCTCCATGGCGCCTATCTTTTTCATCGGCGCTGTCAGTTCTTCATTCTTTTTCATTTGTTTTGCAATATCCGGTAGAGTGTAATCCTCCATTTTCGTCTGCTCAGAGCTAAAGCTAAGTTCTGTACGCTGTGGCACTTTTAGTGACCGTTCACCCAATTTAGGCGGGGAGAAACCAGACTCAAATCTGTTCGTACTTCTTGGATAGACTTGAGAATTGTCAAAGAGAGATACCAATCCTGCCAATGGTGATAATGGTGTAGGTCCCTTTCTTTTCACGTTCTTATTCGAGGGGCCTTCTACTTTGCCCACCGGCAGATCCATTTCCGTCTTGCTACTCACCCCTCCTGTTTGTAAAACAACAATTTCACCTGGTGGCGATACAGATGACAACAACTGGGAATTTTCACCATTGTTCTGTTGAATAATTATGGCAGGGTATAGGGCTGCCTTACTTCTAAATTAGTGGACTGAATGCCCTCCTCGTTCTCTGATGTCACATGAGTGTTCATCACCTCATCTTCCTGGACCTCCTTTAAGCCCTTCCCACGCTTGGAGCACCTTACACCTTTGGTAAACATTGACATCACCGATGGGTACGTTTTCAGATGAGAGAGGTGATCCCTATTTCTCTTGTGCCTGATGTTTTTTTGAAATTTAAGGGGACTCCTATGGCTCGTTTAACAACTTTCTGAGCCTGCTGCTGTTTTCGCTGATACGCTTGAGCGCAAACACCTAGATGGCATTACAAGATACTTAATTAGATTTTGTTACAGCTTACTGGGCTGCTTGAGGGAAATGGGGGTGGAGATTTCAATGCTCTCAGCTGACCACAGCTGTCCTTTACTGGCCTTTACCGATCTTTACTGGGCAGAACTGGCAAATATAAGTGCCATGCCACAAGCCCAGGGGGACCAATAGGCCATAGGCCCTCTGAACTCCACAGAAAGCTGCAGTTTCAGGATCCAAGGACCTTTCCTTATTCACACTGCTCCTGACCACTGCCTTTGACCGTCACTGACTTTAACCTTCGCCTCCTGCTGCGTACGGGGCCGTCGGGGATGTCAATCGATTGCCACTTGAAGGACAGGTCACACATCGCAAACAAACAAAAGACAGGACGTGATGAAGCTTGCTCCAATGCACCAGCACTCCAAAGACTCCACAGCCTCCGCTGGCCTGACCTAACCTCGACCACCCGCTACCTCCACCCCGCCACCTGCTGCCTCTTGCAGTAGGCAGGAGGGCCGCAGAGGTCACACACATGACCTGGGGTTGATCTGGAACAAATCCGGTCACGGGGACTGGCACAGGTACTACACTGGCACTGGTACAGGCACGCGCTCCTCCAGTACAGATTTCAGGCACAAAATTGCGAGTGACTCCCGTTTTTTGCCCACTCGCTCGCTCAACTCGACGCTGCTCAAGCTGCTTTGGCACAGAGGCACAGAGTTCAGGGTTGGCGGGATTCCAAACTTCAGGGACGCAAATCGCCCACTCGGTATACCTGCGCCTCACCTGCTCGGTCGCAATTCAGGGCACAGGTAGCGGTCGCGGGTACCTCCAGGCTCGCTTCCCGCTCCTCGCTGGACTTCAGGGCACCGGCCTCGGTCATAGATACCTCTGCACCCGCTCACTCGACCTACTCCTCTCTCTCCTCGCAACCTGCCGACGGCCGCAGCTTTGGCTTTGGGTTACCGCCGTCCAAGGCGTTCAAACCGCACAGCAGGCGAATACCGTGCAGCAGGCGGCTACACCAATGCTCCGACACTGCTCCAAAACTCCGACACGGCTCCAACGCGGCTCCAACCTACAACAACCATCCCAAAAACCCCAGTTGTGCCGACTGCAACGTGACATCTGCATCATGTCACCACAACGAGCTCAGGTAAACAACCGGGCGCAGATGGGAAGCCCCTTCGAAGAAATTACAATCCCAGTCCTTAACAGAGCAAAAAAATGATTCTGAGCCAGTTTCTGCTTTGCACCCCTTAGCACCTGGTTTTGAAGTCTCAACACTTCCCCTGATCCCAGCAATGAAGACTAAGCTAAAACAGAGAACCGTTGTCACAGAGCAACCTAACGACAAACTAAATCCAGGAGGCAAGGAAAGCATTCGGATAACACTCGTAAGAAACCCAGATAGAGCACACATGTGTAAAATTGTTCCTAATAAGGCGGTCCCTTACCTTCACGGCGACCCTGATGGATTTCAGCAACGTCCATCTACTGAACAACAGAGAATTGATGAACCACAGAAAAAGGACAAGAGTACCCCCATGGCCCCAGCACGAGATCTGGCTCCAACAAATCCACCCTCTAAATTGCTACTTATTCCGGAGTACTCTACCCAAAGTCCGCATGACCTCTTGAACAGAGGGAAAATCCTTAGACTGTTCAAATTCATTCCGGAATTGTGCAACCTGGAATCTAATTACTTAACATCTATTGAATTTATACCCATTAAAGGCAAACAAATAACCGAATCGACACTAATCACAGCATCAGAGGCAATAAAGGAGCTGGTATTATCAAAAGCCGACCAATTTAACAGCTGGGGCATTCAAATATCCCCCACAACTGGAACACGGTACCTGTTGGTACTCGCAAAACCTCCGGTTCCCTTTCATAACTCTGGTAATCGCCCCTTCTCAATACTAAAATCTGCACAAGGTTGAGTCCACACAGGAAACGATCAGCTAATAGCAGGGAATTCAGTCATCATGATGGAACACTGGGCCTGGCTGCCAGTTGCTCTTTCTGGGGGTACCCATGATTGACAGAGCATTCATCTTGGCCTCACAGTTTGTTCCTGAAATATCAACGGCCTTACTGCGAAATCCCAATGAACGGACATGATCAAGTTTTTTTAAAAACATGCGATCAGACTCCTCCAAGAAACATGGTTGGAGGCAAGTAGCCCAATAGAAGGGTACCTGGAATTCTGGTCCCCCGCCTTAAGACTGCATAAGTACGGCAGACCTAGGGGTGGTCTCTCGCGATATGTTGCCAGCAAGTTAAATGTAAACCTAAACCAGCTTGCATTTGAAGAAGACTGGATCACCGGCATCAGGATCAGGAGCTCTAACTCCACCAAACAAATGCTCCTGATTAATGTATACATTCCACCAAACGCTAGGGAGAAAAGGGCCAAACTAGAACACCTGACCCGCATCACGTGTAACTTGAAGTGAAGATGGGAGTACACCCTGTGTAATCTCAGGTGACTTCAATACAAACCTTTTTCAAGATCCCCCGATGATCTCAAGATGTATACCCAGGGAGTAAACCATATATTATGAAACAAACAAAACCTACCGGTAACAGATATAGCAAACTAGGAGAATACATGGTATTACAACTTAGCAGTCTGGGTTATACAACTTTGAACAACTGTTTTTCCCTGGATAAACCCCCAAACTGGACCAGAACAAATGGATACCCTCAATCATTCTTAGATTATACCTTATATACCAATGAAATGCTCTCTTTGACAGAAAACTACACTATTGTGGCACAAGGAGAGAGTGATCATCGCCCCCAAGTAATTACTGTCTTCCAGCATTGCTCGACATGCTGCAACAAGTTTAACAACAAGCGGAATCTTTACAGGGAACCTCAACAGGTTAAAATGGACAGATTCATCTACACCAACTATAATGATAGTGTAGAGGCCTGCTAGGTGCAAGGACTACTGACGATATTTTGCCCACTGTAGTAATGGAGGCTTTCTTAAGTCAATTATTCAATAAATTCCCGTCCATTTTACGAAAAACCACAAACTGGAACCAATCATTTGTTTCTGCAGAGACCAAAAAACCCTATGTAACTCAGCTATAAGAATAGCTCAAAAGCGTTTGGGGGATATACAGCTATACAACAACTATAAGCAAGCCCAAAAAGCATTTAGGCAAGCAATATTACGAGAAAAACAAACGCTCTGACCAGTTTTGGACCAAGTTAGTCTATGCAAGTAAAAACCCTAACCCAAAGGTATTCTGGTCTCTGTGGGAATAGGACGACACAAGGCCCAAGAGGGCAAAGTAGTGCAAACATTTGCGAAGATGAATGGGTATCATTCTTAATGGCTCATTTCAAAGTGACCAAACGGAAGAGGGCCTATATGCTAAATCCATACCATCCGCCCTCTCAACCACCCAAACCATCCGCAGCCCCCCTTGGGCAAAACACGCCCTGGAACATCAGAGCAATAAAAAGACATGGCCGCCCAGACAAAAGTCGCAACCAACACAGAAATCCCGCTTCAGCATAAGAGCTTCTGTTTCAGGCATTAAAGGCACCAGAAGTACTGATGACCCAAACGGCACAAATTATAACCGACTGCCGGTAGGACGGGGCCCCTGGGCCAAACAGACTTCCTCAGGCCCTGTATAAGGTAGATATCGAGTTTTTGGCCAAACACCTGGCGCCTTTATTCTCCTACTGTTGTTTCAGTCAGCACATTCCAGAGCCCTGGCGTGGAGCCATCATCCGTCCAATTATCAAAGGGGGCACGAGATCCGACCCCAAAAATTACAGGATGATTGCACTCTTGGAGGTTGAATCTAAATATTACGCCAGCCTGCTGCTTGAAGACCTCTCACCTTGGGCCACAGAAATTGGGTGTTCCATCTGTCCTCCTAAACGCTTAATTCAGCTCCACTCCAACACTTGGATCCGTATAAAATTGGGAGACGGATCCCACATCTCAAGGTGAATACAAAAAACCTGTGGTGTAAAACAAGGGTGTGTGTTGGCGCCCCTCCTTTTTAACCTTTTCATCTCAGATCTACCACAGTTACTTGATGATGTTAATTCCCACTCTCCAAAACTTGATGGAATCAGCGTCAGCAACCTGTCCTATGCAGAGGATCTCGTCTTGCTTAGCCATACAAGGGTCGGCCTGCAGAGGCTTCTTGACCAGCTGCTTCTCTACTCAACATGCAACTAGCTGGAATTAAATCTTATCAAAGACAAAAACAATTACCTTTGGGAAAAGAAAGCTTCAAGTTGGAGGGTGGCAGTTCAACAGTAAAAGCATTGAAAGCACAGCCACTTACAAATATCTGGGGGTTTCTATGGACTCAAGGGGTACCGTCTCTAAACAAAAGTAAGTGGTAGGGGCAACGGCTCTGTCAATCAAGGTAGCATTAACGAAGCTCGCGAGGCAGTTATCCAGTTCAAGTCAGTCCCCTTTATTAACTGTCATGAAAGCTAAAACCTCTAACTATTTATCTTATGGCCAGGAGATCATGCTGGGGAAAGACTCCTGAGTGATGAACAAGATAATAAGAATTTTCAAGTGGGTATGGAGCTTACCAAAAACCTCACCCCAACCCAGATAAGACTTGAGTTTGGCCTTTTAGACCATCGAGGGGTTGCGGCGGGTGCTTTTATCAAGCTGTGCAATAAGCTACGCATCTCAAGCGAAGGTAGCCTGGAGGCTATGGTGTGGCAAGTAATATCAATTAGCCAATTGGAACAAAAACACTGCTGCCACCTAGAACACTCACTGTAAATGCTGGACGCGAATGAAATCTGGGGAATTAATCCACCCCAGCAGGTCATCAAAACGTACATTAAAAAAGAGTCCAGTCCTTGTCTTTCCACTCAGACATGGCTCAACTGGCAAAACGTAAAAATGTGTGGACAGTTATATAGGGTTTCAAGCCAGGGACTGTGGTGCCATAACTATTGTGCACCTATGCAGTACGATGTTAAAAAAGATTTCTGGCCCTTATGAAGCGGGAACGGCCTTTTTTGCACCACATACCAGACCGGTGCCGTTCAAACGACAATACAACGTGCAGAGGATGTAGGTGTAACCAGGAGTCGTTTGAGTACGTGGCGTGTGTTTGCCCTGCCCTACTTAATGACCAAAGGTCGTTGCTTCGGGGCGAATGGAACAAACTCTATGTTCGCTCTTGCGGTCAAGCCATCTTAGCAGACATGAACCCAGAGAACCCGATGCTCAACAACTGGTTCACTAAGTTAATCACAAGAGCGACAAAAAGGCTCACGTAGTGGGAGTGCCAGTAACCAAATCTCCATTACATTACACTGGGTCGCTTTCCACTCAATATGCAGTTAATTGTCACCTTTTCGGAACTAATCTGTTAGCAGCCTTCCATGGCGTACTGACTGCTCATCTTATGGCTCCGAGTTCTTTTATGAGTCTAGAGTTTTTCTTCATCTGTGCAGGGCCTATCCTCCTTTCAAACAGAGCAACACTGATAGTCAAACGTCTCTGGACTAGTGCAGCTGGAAGTCAAAATGTTATCTATTGCTGTATTTTTTTTAGTAATGAATGTCCCTGTTGGCACACATTTCTTAGAGAAAATGAATGCCATTTGGAAAATCATGAAAAATCTAATCCAGTCCTCTCATGGTTTTATGTACTTATGCATCGTCAAAGCTTTTACCTTTTGTAACTACAGAATCTCTTTTTACAACATTTTATTATCAGGGTGTTTTTCTATTGTAAATATTTTAATTAATCAAACAAAGTTTTCTACATCTGTCCTACAGAAACTGCAGGACTAACTTGACCCCTGCCAGCGGCACATTATGATCCATCCTCACACAGAATGGATACTCTTCCAGCCACCGGCGTCCTCCACGCAGTCATCCAAGAGGGGGTGCTGCTTTGAGGAGACTATCGAGCTTCCACCACTGCCCAAGCAGTACGACAAGACTACCAGCCCTCTTCCACAGCCTCACCCACCTATACTCTTTACTCCCCCGAGACCTCACCTGTTTGCTCTGCTGACCCCTTTCCTTACATGCCACGGGGTCACCACATTCTGACCTTGGAGATCACAGCACAGGGAACCTATATAACATTCCCCCGCTGGATGACGCCTTCTATTCTTATGATGTGGACACAACCAGGAGACACAGACACCAATCTCTACCCCACCCGTCTTTCCCCGAAAGACAACAGTACCTCCTAAAATGAAGTGTTTGGTAGCGAAGCCTCATTTCATAAGGTCAATATGCACAGGGATGCTGTCGAGGAGGATTTATTGCTGGAAACCCTTTCCCCCTCACAGCATTCCATGCAGTACCTCCCAAGGCTGAAAGGCATTCTTAAACCAGACTCTTAACATTTTTAAGGAGCTGGTTAAAGCTTGTGTAGTCACTCCTAGGGTAGACAACGCCCCGACTCCTTGGTGGTGCCTACGGCTCACAAATGAGCCAACTCACAGGGTACCGGCAACGCACCACTGCCAGACAAGGATAGTAAGCATAACTGTGCATCAACGCCTACAGGGCACAGGGGTGTTCTCCCTCTAATCCTCATTCCAAAGAACAGGCCTCAACTGGACCTCAGGCCCCTCAAAGAATGCATTCTATCAAAACATTTCCATATGGTCACTCTTCAGGATGTCATACCACTGCTACAGCAAGGTGGCTTAATGGCAGCACTCAACCTCAAAGACACGTACTTACACATCCCGATTCATCCAGCGCAATGTTGCTACCTCCGGTCTGTGGTACACACTATCAGTTCAAGGTGTTGCTGTTTAGAGTTACCACCCCACCGTGAGTGTTTACAACATGTCTTGCAGTTGTAGCCATGCACCTGCGATGACCAGGAATTCATGTATTTCTGTACGTCAGCAATTGGCTCATAGAGAGTGCAACAAGCAACAGTCTCATGCACACATCCATCCCACGAAAAATCTCTTCCACAACCTGGGTTTTACCATCAACACCACCAAGTCCCATGCTCAACCCCTTCACTTACAACCCCATCTAGGGAAGGTCCTCAATTCAGATGTGGGAAAGGTTTATCCCAGCCTTGCTAGGGTGCAGGTTTTCCATGTGTTTTGCTCTGCCATTTTCAGCCAGATTAACAGTGCACAGTCTGGGAAGTCATGCGCCTTCTCTACATAATGGTCTCCTGCATTGCCTTAGTACCCCACTCCAGATTACACATGCGCCTGCTGCAAGAATGCTTAACACGTCCATGGTCTCAAAAGGAGTGTCATTGAGACGATCTACTGTTGATCAGCTCGTCGCAATTCTCTCTCTCTGCGGTGGTGGAACACCAACAATTTTTTGCAGGGGAGTCCTTTTCTCAACCCAGTTCCGCAAATTACTATTTCAATTATCTCTTCACTCATGTGTTGTGGGGCGCATTTACAGGACCTGACTGTTAAAGATCAGTGGAAACCCAGTCACCAGGGTCTCCACCTCAGTTACCTGAAGTTGCTAGCCATCCACCTAGTGCTGTGGGTCTTCCTGAGCTACATTGTGGGCAAAGTTAGTTCTTATCCGGACAGACAACATGACATCCATGTACTACCCGCAGAAACTAGGCGGCAGTCACTTTTCTCAACTGTCACAGTTAGCTCGGACCATTTGGAGGTGGGCTCTCCGCCTCAAGATTCATCTGCTGGTGGGATCTGCCTAGGACAGACAATTACTTTGCAGACCTCCTCGGTAGGATGTGTCAACATGTCCACGAATAGAAACTCCACCCATGAGTCCTCCTCACATACTTCCGGCACTGGGGGGTTTCCTGACGTGGACCTTGCGCCATGGCAGAAAATGTAAATGCCCAAAATTCACATCCAAGTTTCCTTAGTCGATGAGTATAAATGAACGGGTCAGGGTTATTTGCCTACGCTTTTCCACATTTCCCTCTGTCTGTAATATGGATTCTTTGGCAGATGTTTCTCACCCTCACGCTGGTGGCTCCCACCTGGGACAGACCGCTGTAGTTCACCACTCCTTGAGCTCTGTGGTTCTGCAATAGCAGCTCCCCAATATGTCGGACCTTCTCACACAGAACCATGGAGAAATCAGGCTTCCAGACCCTAGGAGCGCTCTGGCTCCTGAGGTCCTGATATCTGAATGCATGAACATCCTTTAGGAAGCACACAGGCCTACTAGTCACACCTGCTGCACTGCCAAATGTAAACGGTTTACCCAAACTGTCTGTCCAAAACCAATGATCCCTTAGCAGCTAACGTCCAGGGGGGCATTGTTTGCTACCTGTCCTTGTGGAGGAGTGTGGCTCAATGGTTAGAGCGGCAGACCCTGAAGCAGAGTTCTGGCCAGGGACCAGGGTTCGATTCCCGCCTCGGTGGGGCTCGGGCTCAATTTCCTCGGACCTGTCTATTCTCGCCTCGGTGCCTATTCTAATCACAGGCCCCACGCTGCAACTCTGGGCAATAGCTTGCTTAGCCTCCACACTGGCCCCAACAGCGCTAAGGATGCCTGGCTTCACCCTGGGGGTGCCCAGGAATGGACACTTCACAGGGAAAGCCAGGAGGGGTTCCACAGCGGTATGAGTATCAGCGCCAGGAAACCGCAAAGGCGACACCGCAAGGTGGCCGTCTGGTGACAGTGCGCTCTATAAATACCTTGACATTTACATTTACATTTACCTCCTACACCTGCGAACCTGTGGACTTGCAATCATCTCCACCCAGCACCACTTGGCTCTAGTTGCTGCCTATAACTAAAATAGACAACAGATATCCTTATTTAGGATTCCTGTGATCAGAGCTTTTTTGGAAGTCCTCAAAACGATTAATCTAATAGACTTCAAGCTGCAGATTTCTTACATTAGAATTATCCCCACTGGGTCTGGAATGTTCTTGTGAACAGTGCCCCAATGCGCCGGTAGTTGGCGTAGTTCGGTTCGGTGTGTCGTCGTTGGTGTTGTCCGCATCAGAAATGATATGTGCGGTGCTTATATAGGTGCCACCCCAGCGCGCTGACTTATTGTTTTCTATCTGCGAAAGTCAGTGCAGATCCAGGGAAGAGCTGTCCCTGGTCACTTTTTGACCTACCTTTTTCAACCTTTTGTTCATAGACTTTTTGAGACCTTGTCTTCTGGTGTGGCAGGATGTCCATGAGGAAGGCTGGTTTAAGCTCTTTGTAGCCTGTCAGGGTTTGATGTCAGTGATAATTCACACGTAGTCTACCTCAGGTGTCTCAAGTGTGACCACGATGCAAAGACCTGGTTTGATTGTTGCGCAATGCACCCCAAGGCCTTGAGGTAGCAGTGCCTCAAGCTCCTTGCTGCTCGACACTGCAGTGGTCTTGATCCCTGTCGAGAGGAAGGTCCCTGGATCAGTCGCAGAACCATCTATCTTTATCGCAGTCGAAGTATTCCAGGCGTTCAGGTAAGTCCTACAAGAAAAAGTAAAGCAAGAAGTCGAAGAGGTCTCCGATTTCACCTTGACTGTCGGAGTCATCTGACGAGACGAGGGAACGTTGGGAACGTTGCCATTCAATGCATGGCTCTGTGTTTGAGCTTACACCCGGGCCATCTCTGCACTTCCCTGAGTTTTCTGGAACAGGAGTGACTCTCTCCCAACTCCGTGATTTTTATGAGGCCATGCACCTCATATTTAGGCAGTCCGTCCCAGCAGGCCTTCCTTCCGGTCCCACTGGGTTGGGAGGGGCCCCTACTGATTTTCCGCCAGCAGGGTCTCCTTTGGCATTAGGAGGAAACGCGTTAGCTACGATGAATGGCTACTATAAATCACTATTCTAATGATGCTTTTTAAAAGTAGAAAATGAATAAAGGTTATTTTTTCAACTGAGATTCTGTAGTCAGATACAGTGATTTACGTTGTGTGTCATATGTTTGGAAATATATCACCATTATAAACATTTGATGAATGTATGTCGGACTCCTAATATTTTGAAATATTGTTAATATAATTGTGGGTGCTGGACTACCATTGAAATAATGCTATACGCCAACAGTTGGCACACGTTTTTGGCATGGTTCACAGCCAAACAGGTTGACCCCTTATCCGCCCCCTTTTTTTTGAAAAGTTGTTTTTATTTTATCAAACAAATAACAGTCGGTGCAGGTCATACAATCATTTTGTCAAAGATTCGTTACATACATGTAGTCAGATACAGCATTTCTAGAATTAATTGGCGCTAATTACAGTGCTACAGAGAAACAAGTTACATCTATCGAGTGGACTATGTGAGGTACACCTTTCCCCTTCTCATTACTTTAGTCACTAACATCAGAGATTGTTTCTTCTTGTGGGGGCTCGCATATATTTCCGCGATAAGCGTTCCACTTCCCCAAATATGGGCCCATTTTTTGGGGCAGCCCCTATGGACGTACACAGAGTTGGGGTCTGCCTGGATCCCCAGGTAGGCGCTACATTCCTTTTTGCCAGGGCCAAACCAAGGGTTACCCAGTCCTGATCTGAATGAGTGAGGTCTGTTGGCTCCCAGATGTTAGGCAGACAGCATTTTGGTTCGGGGTGAACTTCTATCCCTGTGACCTGACACATGGTGGTCATAATAGATGCCCAAAATGACTGGATGTCTGGGCATATCTGCCCCCTTTCTTAAGTTTGGTTGTGTATCCTTACCCATGCTCACTTTGCTACTGGATTCAAGCAAGCCTGGCTGAAGACGGCTGAAAATGCCAGAAACCGGTCCAAGGAAGCTTGTTTCCGGCCCAGGGAAGACATGGCTTGGCAGTTCGGGCTGGACTGTTCCCATGAGGCACAGGGTCAGACTGATTTGCATATGGCCATGTCTGAACTGGGGTGGCAGAGTGGGCTAAAGAACGGTGATGGATTAAACCCAGATCAGTTGACTGGGGGTGAGTGCTTGCAATGTTCAACACTCCGTCCATCATTTCCTTTGGTTTTTGCTTTATCCTTACCCATGCCCAGCAGGGGATTGTATGACACAACCACTAATGCCTAAACCATGTGCTCCTTAACAACGTGGTCAGAAAGACAATTGTGTCTAAACCACGCATTCCTTTACCACGCAAGTCTTTACAACCACTTGCCTTAGAGAAAGTGCTGGACTTTGGAACAGTATAATTTACTATTCACTCCAGTCCGCGCAACAGTAGAGAAAGCCTTGGACTTTAAAGTCCAACGCCGCTTTACCTAAGGCATGTCATGGTAACAGCATGTGTGATAAAGGAATGCACGGTTAAGACTCATTCGTTGTTCCGACCGCTTTGCAAAGGCAACACGTTGTTTGGCTATTGTTGTAATTGGTGTTTACCCCAGCAGGGCTCTGTAGTAGGCTCCCTAAAGGATTTCTCATCTGCCATCTCCACTTTCCTGGAGCTGCCAGATCAACCTTCCCGGGTTCAAATACCCTATTGTAAATAGGCTCCTTAAATGTCTCTAGCACATGTTTCCACCAACTCCACTCGTAGTGCCATAACATGGCCTTAATTTGGTTCTTACCTTTCCGATGGGCCCTCCAGTTGAGCCGCTTCATGCCTGCCCTCTTAGTCTTCTTACCATTAAGACAGTGTTTCTGGTGGCAGTTGCAACTGCCCAGGGGGAGTCAGTGAACAGCAGGCGCGGTCATGTCAGCCTTCATGTGTGTCATTCTTTCCAGACATGCTGGTCTTTGACTCGATTGTCCTCCTTGCCCTAAGAGAGTCACCCCATTCCATGTAGGCCAGTCTATCACTTTGCCTACGTTTTACACTTCGCCTGAGACCTCTAAAGAAGAGTAGAGAGTACGCCGGCTGGACCCAAAAAGAGTGTTGTTGTTCTCCCTTGACCGCACAAACCGTTCCAGGTGGACAATAAAATCTTTTTGGAATTTGTTGGGCCATGAAAGGGAAGGCCATGCATAAACAAACTGTCTCCTGATGGATTGTAGTCTGCATTTAGAACTGCTAAGCATTGGCCAAGAAGCAGCCCCGGTGGGCTTGTGCTCTCATTCTACCAGAGTAAAGGCTGCAACCACTGTGTTAGCACGCAAAGTTCCTGTCTTGGACTTCTGGCAGCAGCAACATGGACCTCGCTGCACATGTTCCACAAACACTACTTCCTGGACAGTCCGGTCCGTCGGAATGGGCACTTTGCCTGCTTGGCCCCGCAGGACTTTCTGGTTTAAATCATGTTGGCAGACGCACCTTGGTAAGGTATTGCTTGGGTATCTATTCTAAGGTAAGTGATCTACAGCTAGAAGTCTCTATCAGATGAACAAGTTACTTTGCTTCAATAACGCCTTATCTGGTAGAGACTCCATCTAGTCCCAGATTCCTTACTCGCACACGCATTTTTTCTGCTCTGCAAACTGATTTTATATTAAAGGGCTGCTCCCCTTTTCAGGACCCTACTTCTAATCATCACTAGTCAGTGTTATTTGTGGCTCCTCACTTCTGACATTGAAATTCGCCCAAAAAAACTGATGTCAGTGTGCTGGGGCTGGTGCCTATAAAAGCACAGTGCACGCCATTTCCAGCGCAGACAACACCATGCTGAGCCGAACTACTGCTCCTGAAAAATTTCTGGATTCAGTCAGATGCCCAGGGATAATTCTAAGGTAAGGAATCTGCAGCTAAATAGAGTACCTACCAGAAAAAGCGTTACTGAAGGTCAGTAACTTGTTTTTCTTCCACAGGTACACCTGGGCGCTGTGTGAAATCTCAGTACTATTCTTGCAGGACTTGAGGGACCTCCCATTTAACCCCTCCATTCATGCCCCCTTCAATTCCTCTCCTGGAAGGTAGACATTGCCATCACCTCACTCAGTTGTCCATGAGCTCCAAGCATTAACTTTGGATGAACCTTTCTTTCAAGTTTAGAGGGAGAGGGTTGTCCTTCGTTCAAACCACAAATTCCTCCCTAAAGTGCTCTTCCCCCCCTTCCACCCTAACCAGTTTATACAACTCCCAGTTTTCTTCCCCCAGCTGACTCTGTTGCAGAACGGGTTCTGCATTCATTAGGCGTTGCTACAGCTCCATCCTCACCCACCAAGCGGAATACTATCTAACAATCTAACAGTGGAGCCGATCCACATGTGCATTACCAGCAAGAGGTGGAGTCACACGATCTTGTGACTCGAGAAGACTTTTTCAAAGGAAAACAACTTTCACATCTCTGAGCCCAGCACTAGATCACAGAATCAAACAGCACTCCATGCCTCAAATCCATGTTTACAGGATAATTAACATTTCATTTTCATTCCTCCAAATGCTTTGACGTATAGTTGAATATTTTCACAATGTTATGCTTTCTGTCTTTATCCTATTTACATGTGGAAAGGCTGGTGTATTGTGGAGAGATGAGTCACATTCAGCCTCAGTAGAGTCCATTCCAGAAGTCTTGGAAGACAATTCATCAGTGACAGAAGATTCCTCTTCCGTTCATGATATGGAGTATGTGAACCCAAGGGGAGTGAGGTTTACTCAGTCCTCCCAAAAAGAAGGTGAGTCATACATGCAAAATAACTTCAAAGCCAAACATTTATCATGTGACTAGTGCTATGTAATGGATACTTTACTCATTTATTTCATCTTGGATTATGCTCTTTTTGCATAGTGAAAATCGGTTTTGGAACGTGTAACACTAAAGCATTGTTGCTACAGAATGTAAAGTTAAAAACAAAAGTTAGGTTCATACAGGGTAGAGTTCCAGCTGTTTCTGTATTGGTGTTTTTAGGTACCTTTTCAAAGTGCCAATGGAAAAAAAACAGAGTTATACGGATATGCGAAAGAGAGTAACATTCTCAGGATCAGGCATCCTGTGAAATTGATACTCAGCAGCTGCCTAAGTATGATACCATTATAGTACCTGGAGCTGTTCATTGGGAGGGTGGGCTACCATTCTTACTGGCATCTATGGCGTAGCCATAGTTTCCCCAGGTTTTCAAAAATTAATTGGGAAGTGTATTTTTGTCTCTTGTGCTAACATCTACATGAGAAGGCCCAATTCCTGGTCCACTGGATCAGTGGGTTTAGGAAACCATCCATGTAGGTTTCACACTAATGCAATAACTAACACAATAGCTCGGGTGTAGTAGGGTGGCTGCCATATTCTGGAATCTGTGTCAGCAGGGCAAAATATAACCATACAGGGGATTCTGCTCTCAAAAAAAGTCATATTGACAACAGGCTCTAGCTCACAATGAGTTGTGCCTAGGTTTCCCAGTTGGAATGCATGATATTTGTGTCGGTGTCTCGGTTCTGAACCCTGAGCAAATCCTCCCTCAACGTCAGTGAAACAGGATCACATTTTCTGTTCAAATTCTCCCTCCTTAATTGGTTGCCCGACAGTGGTGACTTACAGTGCCAACACCCATTGACAGTCAATGTAGGAATCAGCATGCCCGACTTCCAGTAACACCTTTCCATATGTCCCTTTTGAGGGAGGGCTCTAGCATATGTTGCCATGGGGATTTTCTTTCCCAGCTGATGCCTCACTTGACATAGTGCCAGGCGCTCCATCCTCTAAATCCTCATTGGTCTATTCGTTCATCATGGGGAGAAGCCCGGAACTCTGGAGATATCTCCTCATCTATGTCTTCTCTGCTCTCTGACACTTAAGTTGGGTTTGAGAAAGCACAGGCACAAAAAGGTTAACCATTAAAAACCTCATACTGTCTGAGAACAAGTCACCACTAACTGTCTGAAAAGATTCCAAACCTTACACACATTACATTTTCTGCAGGTCACAACAATCAAATTAGAGCAATCTATGTTAGTGTTCCTGAAATTAGACCCGCGTGATTGTTTCTGGAGTAGAAATATTTTTTTAGGAAATAGTTATATTCATTTTAACTGCAACTTTACAATAAAGATCAGATACAGTACTGTATGGCTTTAAAAGAGAAAAGAGTTGAACACTGGTATCATCTGCCAGGCTAAAGAGCACCTCGAATTCCAGAATACATCCGTCTTAAAGGGACTCTTAGGAAGCGTCTGTCAGTGACAACAGATCACTGAGTGCCTGACCCCTCTATTGCACCCCCAATACATCTTTCACCATTCTCTGAGATCTCCAAGCTTGTCATATGCACAGACCTTTACTATGTAGAGTTTTTAAAAAAACTTTCTTTGATTTTCAGAAAGAAAAAACATTCCAGCAGTGCATGCAGCATGCACAAAATAGTCTTATTTGTGTTCACATTACATTAATATAGTACCATGATGTCAATGTGAGCAGCATTTTTAACACCCAATCAATAATCCACATGCCTTGTACACAGGCTCACTGTTTAGTCCAGCGAGTCTTATAACATTTTCTTATTTTTAAAACAATATATAATTCCCGTATATTAAAACCCCCACACTATCCCGATCCAACACCCCCCCTAAGCATGCTTGTCAGCCTTCTACATATCAGCGTTGGTTTTTATTAAACCGACTCCCACTGTATCTTGTTCTGCATGGGTAGTATCGTCTGCGGCTTTTTTCAGCAAATACGCTTTGCATGGCCCCCATATATCTTTAGGTTGGCACTTTAGAGGCATTAATGTGTTATAGTTCTCTGATTGTGTGGAACAGTAGGCCAGATCTGTGTGCCATTCTGACAGTTTGGGTACGGGGTCCCACATCCACTCCATCGCAGTCCTTCGCTTCGCAAGTAATAGCTGATGGAGGCCAATCTCCGCACCCCTATGGGTATATTTTTATCAAACCTCAAGAGGGCAACCAGCGCTGTCTCTGATATTGCCAGTTCCAGCATTTCCTTCAGAACAATGAACACCTCACTCCAAAATGCACTCCTAGGCCAGGTGTGTAAAATTGGCATTCGCTGATCTACATCTCATGCACCTATCGTCGGCCCTTAATCAGTATTTATATGGTCGTGCCTCGGTGTAGTCTCTATGAAGGTATTTAAAATGAATCAATCTGTGCCGTCCATTCTGCGAAAGTGACTTAATATTGCTAAAGTAGTGGGACCACTGTGCCTCTGTGATTTCCATGCGTACCTCATCTTCCCATTCTAATTGAAATTTCTTCTTTATTTGGGTTGGCTGCCTTTTTAGGAGTATATAAATTATTGTGATGCCGTGATGCGGGGACTGTGATTGTAAAAACCTTTACTATGTAGAGTTTTTACTTTATTAACTTGTAACCAGCCTTCAATGCAAGGACCAGCCAGTGTATTCCTGCAGCACACCTCCTTGCAAGCAGAAGGGCTAGTGAGGCCATTTTATATCTAATTTTACACTTTTGTCTGAAGACTCCGTGTACAGAGTTCGAATGTTTTGACTGATGTCCATTTGAAGTTTCATAACCTATTCACAACCATATCACAAAAGACTCTCGCCACAGGGCATGTATAGATCATGTGCAACAAGTCCACATGTGTTGCATTACATCTAGGGCAAATGTTCCATTGGGTTGAACATATCTTGCTTAAAATAATTTGGATCTAACGGTGCTTTGTACCAGCCACGTAAACTGTCATTGTCAAGCCAACCTCTTTTCATTTGATGAGTAAGGAGCTCTTAGCTATAAGTGTCCTCTGCTGCCTCTCCCAGCAGTCCAACCAGTCCTTTGCCATCTCCAGGGAAAGGAAGAAGAGCAGCCTTTCCTCCTTCATTACTCTCAACTTTACAGGACACAGCAGCAGGTATTACAAGCCATTTTCCCTGAGTATTGATTTGTCTTCCTGAAACAATTTAGCTAGTACTGCACCTGCGGAGTGTAATTGGAAACCGTTTTATCAGCATTCCTTCTATTTGCTGTGGTTCCATTCCTTGCTTTTTGCAGGATATTGTCCCAGTCAGTTTGGTTTAGCAATCAACCTATTATAGCCTGCAGAAGGGATCAAGGTTTCAGCATTGCTGCAAGCACACTGCTATTTTTAAATAATAGTATAGAGAGTTCTTTAGGTTGTGAAAGAAGGTTACTCTCCCGAAGGTTCGACTGTGAAATTTGATGTCTACTCCTAAGGCTTAATCCTCAGGGATCTGGCCTTTCACCACAACCTCCTTGTATCTGCTCTGCTTTTCCCTCTAAGTGACGTTGTTTGTTTTGAATTCACCAGAAAACCTCCACTGACCCTGGCTTCACTACTGTGCCCCATAGCAGGCGTAAGATTTCTCCCTGCTTGTACCACTCCTCCCCCCTATTCCTGACTCTCAGCTGGTCTGGTCCTTTGTTCAAGGGCTCAACTCTATTTGGAGCAGAGTGGTTTGGCCCCAGACAGGCCACAAACACCATGAGTAGCTGCTTCAGTGCAGTGAGTTGACTGGTCACAACACCAGATCTGTTGTGCTGCTATCTTGCTTTCAATCCCGGCTAGAGCTGTGTGGATCAAACAGCCCTCACTGTCCCTTAATTGGAACCAAGCAGCCAATCCTCCACACGGATCGGTAAAGAGGGGAAACAAAGGTGATTTATTTTTTTCCAAGGTCACCTTAGCGTCAGGATAGCTTTAGGATGTTTGGAGTTCCTTCAAAGCTCCACAGTTTTACAGCTTGTTGGCCAGCTTTCCCACTTAGAATTACAGTGTTGAGGGTACACTGGAGCAACAGGATGCCTCAACCCCTCTCAGTTTGGGTTTTGACCTAGGTTTAGTACGGAGTCAGCATTGATTGCCATCACAGACAACCTAAGACACTATCTGGATAACGGACAAGCAGCACTATTGGTGCTGCTGGATTTGTAAGCGGCGTTTGACACAATATCCCACTCCATCCTTCTCAACAGACTGAGAAACATTGGAATCCACGGCCTAGCCTTTCAGTGGCTGTCATATTCCTTAACTCACCGTACCCAAACCATGAACCTCTGTGCCTTCTGATCCCAAACTTCAGAGTTGACCAAAAAAGTACCTCGGGTATCCTGTCTCAGTCCTACTCTGTTTAACATTTATATAACTCCTTTAGCGGACTTACTGAAGGAACTGGGCTTCATTCCAATCTCATACGCTGATGACACCCAGCTTTTAATGGCTTTTGATGAATTCTCTCCCAATACCCAGTCGACCTTCTCAGAAGGCATGACAGCCATTGCTTGGATGAGGAGCAACTTTCTGCAGCTTAATGCAGGGAAAACGGAGATTATGCTATTCAGAGTAGCTCCTCTTCTCTGGTCCCAGATAAGTCTTTTATGGAGGGTTTTCCCTTTTCTCCCTATGACAGTTCGTAAATCACTCCAAGTATTAGTAATAAGCCATCTATACTACTGTAATGCCCACCTGATTTCAGCCAACGAATCCTCCCTCAATAGACTTCAGGTGGTTAAAAACACTGCGGCCCGTCTAGTTTCCAACTCTCCTGCCAAGACCGCCTCTCTGCTGTTACTTCATGGACCATACTGGTTACCAATCCGCAAGCGAATCAGATTTAAGATCTGCTGCACTGTGTACAACTAATAATAGGTAAATATGCCTACAAGGGATTTTGTTCAATGTACTCAGTTGAGTTATTCCAGTCTATTACTTGGTCAAGCCCCAAATGGTGGCTGACTATTAGGTAATCTGGGCATCAGTGCATTTATTTGGAATATGAAAAATCTATAGTAGACAGTTTCACAACACAGGAATGTATTTTTCAAACTATAAACAAATTTAATGTGAACCAATCAGGAGGGGGTACATAAGGGTATAACAAAACACTATGATAGAGACAGGAAAAGATGAGCGGCCAGCTGGATAGCTCATTTTGAGTATAGCGAAGGCTGTAGTAAATTGCTGGCCTGGAAGGCAAAAAAGGAGCAAGTAAGAAACAGAATAGATCAGGTTGTATGTAAACAAACTGAGACCCTGATTGTTGATAGAGGGATTGAGCAAACTTTCCATAATTATTTTAGTAAAGTTTATCAGGAATAGCTTAAGCCATCGGAAGATGAATTAAAAATATGGTTGGGACAAGATCCCGCAAACCCTCTTTCACTTTAAAAGAAACGGGACAGTTAAATAGAGAAATTGATATCAGTGAGGTAGAATTGGTAATTAGCCAGCTCAAGAAGGGGTTTGCCCTAAGAGGTCTGTGAAGCTCTGGCAAGTACACTAACTCCCATCTTAGTGAAGCTTTTTAATGATCTCTTTATTGGAGGGTCTGGTATGCCAGCCTCTTGGAAGGAAGCTACTTTCTCACCAATCCTAAAGCCAGGAAAATGCCTTACGAAATGTGATTCCTATTGGCCAAATTCGTTATTAAATAGCGACTATAAGATCTACACTAAAATCTTGGCCGATAGGTTGAACGGTTTGATGGCTGAGATGGTACATGACGACCAGAAGGGCTTCATACGGGGAAGGTCTTTGAAAGATCTGACTTTTACACTAATTGGCTCAATAGATCTGGCAGCCTCCTACAGTTTGCCTCTGGCCGTAGTGGCCTTGGATGCCACGAAGGCCTTCGACTGTGTGAACTGGGTCTATTTAAAAGCTGTGGCAAAATCTTTGAAACTAGAGTCAAATTTCTGGAAGGCATTTGGCAGGTTTCTATCAAGCCCCAGAAGCAAGAGTGCTGGTCAATGGCTTCCTAACTAATCCCGTATGTATATCCAGGGGGACGAGGCAGGGCTGCCCTTTGTCGCCCCTTCTGTTTAATTTCTATATAGAGCCCTTAGCTAAAAAATCAGAGAGGACTCTGAAATTTTACCTTTTAAGTACATCAACTGGAATAAGAAACAGGCTCTATATGTGGATGACATTTTGATCTATACTACAAATTTACAAAACACCCTGTCCCGCATTATGATTCTGACAACCGATTTTGGAAAGATATCGGGCTACGAAATCAACAGTTGCAAGAATGAGATCCTGACCTGGAACATTGAGGCTGAAGGCGTCAAAGGAGAAATGAGATATTTGGGAGTCATGATATCACAAGATATCAATAAAATAGCTAAAGTTAATTTTGAGAAAGCTACAAAGGAGATCAGCAAACTCCTGAAAATGTGGTCCCATCTTCAGCTATCTCTTCTTGGACGAATACATTTAGTTAAAATGATAGTCCTCCCAAAGCTCACTTTTTTATTTGACACAATACCCTTGCCTTTTGAGAAGGAATGGCTAAAGAAGCTGCAAAGCGAGATCAGCACTTTCATTTGGTCAAGTAAAGGTCCAAGAATAGCTTGGAAAAAACTGAGAAGGAGGGTGGAGAAAGGAGGCTTAGCACTGCCGGATTTGCTCTTTTATTATTGGGCTTTTCTACTGAAGAATGGGAGGTGTTTGTTCAGCATACCAAGTCAAACTAAGATAGGGGGTACGTGGGCTACAATGTCAAGTCTGGAGTCAGGTGGCAAACAGGGGTTTCTGTTCAAATACGCGGACCCAAAGTTCTTTAAAAAAGTCAGATTACAGATATTGAGTGGGCTTGCTGAGACATGGTATAAGGTCAGATTTTTTTTTTAAATTCCATATCACAGCAAAATGGCTCCTATCTGGGACTCACCGGGTTCTCCGGAATGGACGAAAAATGCTCTTGCAAAACCACTGTCAAAGGCGGGCTTCTTACGATGGGAGCACATAATTGTAGATGGCAAGTTCATTTCATGGGAAATGTGCAACCAACAAGCTGACTACCACTTATCTAGATTTAAATATCTTCAAATGTGGAGCTGGTATCAAGACCCAGAAACAAAGATTGGGCAACAAAATGATCCGTAACCCCAATTGATGCAAGAGACAGTACACAAGAATGAGTTTGCAGCTATCTATTGGCTAATGATCAAATTGGAGGATGGAGGTTTCACTTTGCCAATGGAACTATGGTGAAGATACTTGCCGGAAACATCGCTGGAACACCGATGGCAAGTATTCGTGACCATGCTATTTAAAATAGTAAAGCCTGCATACCTGAGAAGAAATCATCTTTTTTCCATCTACAGAGCTTACTGGTCCCCGAGAGATTGTTAAAGTTTGGGAGAGGAGGTAAAGTCACCTGCCCGAAGTGTGGTAGTATGAAAGAGGACGATGTCCATATGTTTGTGGCTTGCCCAGAAATACAGGTATTTTGGAGAGACTCGAGTAGGGCACTGTCTGAAATGTTGGAGATCAATATTGAGGTAAGCATTATGCTTGTTATCTTTGGACATGTGGAGTCAGTGGCCAAAACTACAAAAAAACAGGCAAGGCTTATTTTTTATGGTATACTACTGGCGCGGAGAGAGCTATGTAAACGATGGGTGGCAGTTGCCCCTCCCAGTTTTGATGACTGGGTGCGCTGCATCAAACATATAGCCGTTTTAGACATGATGGGCTCTAGTAACCACGAGTTTTGGCTCCCGTTGTTTGAATGGTGTGATGATCTAAGTGCTAGCAGATGAAATCAGGCGTCCGATGATTAAGCCTTCTCAGCCTCAGCAGGTTTTTTTTCTTGTCTCTCGGTTGGCAAGTGAGAGGGCAGAGACAGATAAAAGTAAAATATGGAAGATGGAGGACAAATCCGAGGGTCCTACAGATTGTGATTCTAGCCTATTCATAAGGCCCTTCCGGTGTCCTTGACCTGGAATTGTTTTGCGGTTGAGACTTCTTTGGTATAAACTCAATATTTGACCAGACATAAGGGACTATTGTAAACATCTCACTCTTCCTCCTGAAGATAGTCTAACGGATAAATTTACCAAGAAAGACAAGAACGTCGACAAGCTCATCTAATTCCTTAGCAACTTTTGCGTTTAGGAATTGCTTTCTGCTGTTTTCAGATTCATTTCCTATTTGTTGTATTATTTGGAATAGATGCTCACACTTATGATTTGAATGTTTATTTTTGTGTATAAAATTCAATACCCTTTATCATGGTGTTTTATTATAACCTTATGTACCCTGCTAGGTGGCGCACAACCAATATGGCCGCACGCCCGTGAGGCTCTAGACACTTGGCATATTAATTTGCCTTTTATCCTGGGTTTAACGACCACAGCACTTTTCCACTGTACGGGATTCTCTTACTGATGTGCACAGCTACTTGCCGTTTCGAGCTCAGCCTCTGAAGGTGTCTCCCGACGCAGATATCAGCGGAAGACAACCGCCGCTGCCTCTGCGGTGATTCGCGGACGGCTGTGCTGGCTAGGGATTCACACGTGGCGGCTGGGCCGCACGGCTTGCGATACTGCCCCCCCCCCCCACCCAGCCGCGGACTGTCTCCAGAGCTGCCAGCAACTTCGCCTGCCATACCGGACTCCACGGCGGTGAGCTCACGCTCTTTTGCACCTGCACACAGCATCTCTCACGGTGAGGCGACCGGGGCCTGCAAACTCTCCGCAGTGCGGCGCCCTGTTTCATTGCCTTGGCGCTCTTAACAGACGCTACCTAACTCCTCGGCTCTCCTGTGGGATGCTGCGGCTTGTGGCACCCTGTGCTCCCCACGCTCCGTGCCTTTTGCTGAACTGCCTCCATTGGTGCCGCCCCAATGTAGAGAGTGAGTGACCCTTGCGCTCACATTCCAGGGCGGCCTACTTGCTGCCGCTAATGCCTGCCGAGCCGCCTGTCGCCATTATTTGCGGTCGGCACTTGGCGCTCTCCTCCTGATATATGTGGAGACTGCTCTCTTTGCCGTGCTTACTGGGAGCTTGACAGGGCCATTTGCAGCGGATCTACAGCACCAGCATCTTCCAGCAGTGCTCCTAGCGCGGACCCTGTAGGTGTCCCAGCCAGTGCCTCAGTATTTCACCGCGCCGCATTCTATCCCTGAGCTGGAATATATACCTGAATCTGCATGAGAGCGAGTCACGCTCTTCATTCCCCCTTCTTTTGCTTTACAGCGACGTATTGCTTGGCTGACCCACTGAGGTAGCTGCCCTTTCGCTGTTCTGGACACACTGCATCCTGACTCCTCTGTAGTGGCCGCCCTCCTGGTCCAATACAACCAGGGCCCCTCGCTCCTTCTGCCTAACGGCCGCCATTGCAACTGGTCCTTCGCACCTGCTGCTTTGCCCCACGCTGCTGCCCTGTTGCTTCCACCTGTTGGAACTAGCGTGGTGCCCTTCTCCTGTTCTGCCATATTGTCGCCGTTTCTGCCGTGGTGGAGCGTAGTTGCCTTCCCCTCCTGCCAGGTCATTTTCTCCGGAACATCTTCAGCATGGGGAAGCCAGAGGGCTGCCAAACCAAGTTCCCCTTCGATGCAAAGAGAACTGTCACTCGCTCTAGTGCTGAGGACGCAGACCAATCAGCCAACGCATCCTCCTCTGTCCCTCCACCAGTTCCGGAGGATGAGGTCACATCCCTCCTACTGGAAATGCGAAGCAGCCTGACTGACCTCTCCAATAAAATGGATTCCATGAACACTTGCATGGACTACATAGTCCTAAAGGTAGAGAAACATGATGACGGCTTAAGGAGGCCGAAAGGTGCATCTCAGACTTGGAGGACACCACCTCGCAGATGACCCAACAAATGGCCCAGATGGATAAACTCCTCAAGGTAATTGCGGCCAAAAACGAGGATTTGGGAGCTAGAAGCCGGCGAAACAACATCCGGGTTACCGTAATTCCTGAAAGCATGAATACTGGCCGAATGGAGAACTTCCTTGAACGTCTCTTATGCACCACCTTCGGGCCAGACGCCTTCTCCTCTCAGTTCAATGTGGAGCGGGCGCATCGCTCCCTTGACCCCCGCCCGGACCCGGAGGTACCACGCGGCCGATAATTGCGCGCCTCCTAAATTACAGGGACCGGGACGCTGCACTGAAACTAGCCAGAGACCATCAGAATTTACAGTTTGAGGGCGCTAATTTTTTAATCTACCCCGATTTCACGATGGCGGTGCAGGAGGCCCACCGTAAGTTTCTCCTGGCCAAGCAAAAACTCTGCAAGCTCCAGATCAAGTGTGCTCTACTGTACCTGGCTCGTTTGAGAATCACCTACCGGGACAAACACCACTTCTTCACAAATGAGCAGCAGGTGACGATTTTCTTTGCACTGTCAAAAAGAACACCCCGGCGAGAGAGTCCCCGGATCATCTCTCCCAATCCCCATCATTGAGTGCTTCATTCTTCTTGGCCATAGACGCTCTTTCCATTATGGTGTACTTGACTCAGTTGTAGTTTGCCTTCATCCCTCTGGAGCTTCTCTGGCCTGCTGTGGTCCCGGCTCTTCTGCTGGGAGCTCAGAGTGCGATGTGAAACTGTCTGTACTCTCACTACAACCTTTTCATTTCGGACTGAATCGTTCCACGCCCTACTCTCAAGCTGCAGATAAGTGCTACTTCTGTATGCATATTGACTGTATAATTCTCACTGTTGCATTTTATTGCCCTGATACTGCTTGTGTTGACGCTGACTGTTTCCCAGCTGATGATGCATTTTTCAAATTTGCTACTCTATTGTCGCTGGAGGTTGTTTGACCTAAGTGCCATATTTGCCAAGTACCCTTCCCCCCCTTACTTAACAGCATTGGCGGGGGCTCTCGGAGCCCACTGGCGTACCCCCGCATGGGCGATCCCCTTAGATCACTCTTTTGAATAATGACACTGTCCCTATTGCACTGTTGCAATGTTTTCGTTGTTTTGGGTGAAGGTCGTACTGCCCGCACATTTGGGATGCTGCTGTGGGTGGGTGGGGGGAGGAGGGGGGGATTATGCTCATTGTTTGTATTGTTCTTTCATCCAATTGACAGGCGCAGACTTTGTACTGCGACACACATGGTATTATATCTTCTACAGATCGCTCCTTAACCTTCATAACGTAGTTCCTCATGCCATAACACGCTGAGCCCCAACGCTTTAACCTAATCTCTTGGAATGTTAGAGGCATCCGAGATCCTCGGAAATGCAGGCAAATCCTTTCCTACCTGGACAGACGACATGTACACATAGCGGTACTGCAGGAAACCCACCTCGACCCTCCCCGCTCCCCCACATTAGCTTGTAAATGGGCCATGACACGTGTTTTCTCCTCTTACTCCACATACTCCAGGGGGGTGGTAATCCTGGTTAAGCGCAACTCGCCCTTTATCCTGGGTGTCACTCAGCATGATCACTTGGGATGCAGCTGTATACTCTGGGGCACACTTGGAACTCAATCGGTCACGATAGTGTGTAGCTACGGCCCAAACATGGACGACCCAGATTTTTTTTTACCACATTATGGGGTCGTATTTTACAAGTCTGATCTACTCATATTATCTGGGGGGGTTGATTTTAACTCTGCTTTTAACCCAACGATGGACAGATCTAACCCTCTCCCCATCCACTACACCAAAACGCAGGCCGCCATGCAGGGCATACTTTTAGCCCATGAGCTCCCGATGTCTGGCGCCACCTTCATCCCGGGGATAGGGAGGGTACCCATTATACTGCTCTCCACGCCTCCTGGGCCCGACTAGATTACTGGGTGGTCTCCCGGGGCGCTGTGTCCTGGGTTGAAAGTGCCACCCATCTAGCCAGAGCTTACTCATATCACTCGCCAGTGCTCATCACGATTGTCCCGCCCGATCTGCGGTCCACTCTCCGATTATGGCGGCTTGCTCCAGAGCCCTTGCTTGACACGGTGTTCAGAGCAGAGATTGGGGAGGAAATCACTTCATTCTTTCAGACCAATATAGACTCCGTCTCTTCGGTGGGGGTGGTGTGGGAAGCCTTTAAGGTTGCAATACGCGGGGATTGCATAGCCAAAAGCTTTGGGGTTTTGCGTGACTTGCGCCGTACCCTTCATAAGCTAGAGAACGAACTCAAACAGTTGGACACTGACCTCTGGGGACCTAACTCTGGCCAGTCCCTCTCAACATTTAGAGATAAACTCACGGAATATAAAGAAACAGCTGACTGTGAGGGACGCTTTCGTGGAAAATATTACATTGCACGTAAATATGGCGGGGGCAAACGCCCAGGCAGGCAGCTAGTGCAGTTGATACGGCGCCCTAGATTTGCCAATTACGTTCTTGAGATTAAAGGCTCGGATGGTATACAACACAGGGACAGTCAGGACATTCTACACACCTTTACTGACTTCTATACCACCTTGTACGGCTCCTGCAGAGCTGAGCCCCCTTATTTTACCCCCTTCTTGCAAGATATTACTCTGGGCTGGCTGGGTGACGCACAGCGGGAGTTCCTTGCGGCACCATTTGAAAATGATGAAATACACGAGGCAATAATGCAAATGCAGTCTGGCAAGGCCTTCCTGTAGATTTTTATAAAGCTTATATCAATCGGGTGCTTCCCGTTCTTAAACTCTTCTTTAACGAAGCGCAGGAGCTCGGTTGTTTGCCCCCCTCCATGAGATTGGCATAGTCCCTTCTTAAGCCTGGCAAGGCTGCGGATTGCTGCGACTCATATAGACCTTTATCCTTAATTAATACACCAAAATCCTCGCAAAAATCCTAGCTAATCGCCTCAGCCTATTAATGGACAAGTTGGTGCTCCCGACCAGGCTGGTTTCATCCCTGGCCGGGCGGCCTCACATAATATTCGCATGCTTTTCTCCACTCTCCATACGTTAGACCCGAAGATTCCCCTAGCCGCTGTCTTCCTCGATGCCACAAAAGCGTTCGATTCGATGGAATGGGACTACCTCTTTGTAATTTTACAAAACATGGGCTTTCCACGGTGGTTTATATCTTGGGTTCGCCTCCTCTACACCGAGCCTGTAGCCAAAGTCCTTATTAATGGCCACTCCTCACCTCCTATCCCGATATCTCGCGGCACCCGGCAGGGGTGTCCGCTGTCGCCACTTCTATTCGCCCTGGCGATTGAACCCCTTGCTGCTAAAGTCAGATCATACCATCACGATAAGGCCCTCCGCTGCCCACTCCGACATATCCTCATTTCTCTGTATGCGGATGATATCACGCTATATGTCAGGGAGCGCCAGACAAACCTTAAACTGTTGCTTCGCGAGTTTGTGAGATTCCGGGGGGCTATCTGGGATCCATATAAACTGGTCCAAATCTCAACTCTCCCCCCCTTACCTCCTCAGCTACGGAATTCGCTCCAGACTTTCCGATTGAGTGGTGCCCTGACGAGGTTAAATACCTTGGCATCTGGATCTCCGCAAATCACGACAAATTGATCCGTCTTAATTACGGCCGTGCCCTGGATGGGATAAGGGACAATGTCACAAGCTGGATCGCCCTCCCGTTATCCATTGCAGGCCGCATATCCTTAATAAAAATGGTTATCCTTCCTAAACTTCTTTATGTATTCACAAACATACCCTATAACCCAGGCAGAGCCTTTTTTTCGATGCTCCGGACTGAACTTATTTGCCTCACCTGGGGTGGTAAACAACCCAGAGTGCAATGGGACATCCTCACCCGACCCTATGCGCAAGGGGAGTTCGACATACCCAATTTTGAACTCTATTACACCTGTGCCCAAGCCCACTACTTACACTTCTGGTTTCACCCCCACCAGATACATGTCTCAAGTGGCCACCGAACGCTGACTATCGGATCCCATTCCTTTAGACGGCGCCATATTCACTGCCAGCGCTGCTCGTGCGGAGGCTTCGTCTCCAATCACCAGTACTGTTCAGGCGTGGCAGCGTATTGTTGAGCGCACCCGGGCCCCTATGCTGTACTCTCCTTTGCTTCCCTTGACATATCACTCGAAAATGCCAGTCCTTCAGGAAGGAATATTTAAGAAACTCTAGCTAAATATGGGATTAAGACTTGGGGAGACCTTTACCTCCAAGGCAAATTCCAAACCTCGCAACAACTCTTCTCTTCTTGGTTATACTGCAACCATAGCAGTGAAACACAGAAAATTTGTTTCATTTAGTCTCCTTCTCGCCAAACGGCACATTGCTTTCCGATGGGGTCGGGGACGTGCACCTAAATTTAAGGAATGGATTCGGGACATGGTATTCTGGCAGGACCAAATGTACGCGTTTGCTGACCTGCTCCCACTTACCTCCCACCCTCGGAAAATTGGGGACCCCTCACAACATATTTGCTTATACACCCTATTGCTAGCTTTGACAACACATAGCCTGACACGGTGGCACCCCCTTGAGCCCTCATATCCTCTACAAGCTACCTCTCGACCCCGCTCCCCCCCTCTCCTGAATTCGTCCTACGATTGAATGCTGCTATTATGTGTATTACATGGTTCTTCTCATTACGATGCCTCTGACGACTCGGTGTATGGTTTACTTGCACACTATGTTTTATTGGCCCTCAGACCTACTTTGCTGATTTATTGTACTTGCTCCATCTGTACAGTTGTAATGATACCTATGCCTGCTTTGTATTTTGAAAAAGTATAAATACAAATTTTAAAAAAATAAATGAAAAAAAAAAACGTATGTACCCCCTCCTGATTTGTTCACATTAAATTTGTTTATAGTTTGAAAAATACATTCCCGTGTTATGAAACTGTCTATTATAGATTTTTCATATTCCAAATAAATGCATTGATGCCCAGATTACCTAATCGTCAGCCACCATTTGAGGCTTGACCAACAAGTCATAGACTGGAATACCTCAACTGAGTACATTGAACAAAATCCCTTGTAGGCATATTTACCTATTATTAGTTGTTTTCCCCAAGCCTCCAAGGGTATATTGGGTTTCCCACTTTTCTCTTACTGCACTGTGTACAAGGCACTAAACGGCAATGTCCCTAGCTACTTAGCAGATAGACTCACCCGTTATCAGCCTTCCAGAACACTCCGATCAGGCTTTAAGTCGCTACTTTTGGTGCCCCATGTTAAGAAATCCCACATAGGTGGGAAAGCTTTCTACTACCTAGCTCCCTCCTATTGGAATCAACTCCCCAGCCACCTCCGGAAATGTCCTGACTATTTACTTTTCCAAAAGCTCCTCAAAACTGAGCTTTTCTGAAAACCTCTTCTTTACCTAACTGTAGCACCTCCGTAGCGCGGAGATATCCCTTTGGGGGTGATTCAGGCGCTTTACAAACCATGAAATAAATAAAATAAAAGTTTACAGCTTTCAACCTTCCTCCCGAAGTCTGTGATGTTATCTAGGCAGCCAGGCGTCCCTCCATTAAAATCGTATACGCCTGTAGATGGAACAAGTTTGCGGCATGGTGTGCAGCAAAGGCTGTGGATCCCCTTTTTGCCCCCCTTTTTGAAGTTATTCTCCTCATTGTTTCTTTGGCCCAGCAGGGCTCTGCTCTGGGCACTCTGAAAGGCTATCTTTCGGCTGCCTGACCAGCCTTCTCTTTTCAAATCCCCTATTGTAAATTGCTTCCTTAAGGGCATTACTCACTTGTTTCCTCCAACTCCTTTCGTGATGCCCCAGCGGGACTTGAACCTGGTTCTTACTTATCTTGTGTGCTCCTTTTGAGCTGCTACATAACGGTCCTCTCAGACTCTTGACCCTTAAAACTGCCTTTCTGGTTGAATTTCCCTCTGCTCGCAGGGTGAGTGAGCTACAGGCCCTTTCTTCTAAGCCTTCTTTCCTAGCTGTTCCTCCATCTCCGATGGGTCGTTCTTTGCATCAAAATCTGCTATTCCTTAGCGAAAAATGAACCTCCAGTGGGGTTGTGTGCCCATTCCACCAGGGCGACGGCAGCCACTACTGCTTTAAGACGTGGAGTCCCCCTTCTTGACCTCTGCCAGGCAGCTACGTGGGCTTCACTGCACACGTTTACCAAACACTATTCCCTGGACAGCCAAGTCCAGAAAGACTGCTTCTTCAGCCGTTCAGTTCTCCAGGACTTTCTGGTGTGAACTTGATGTGCAGACCCACCTCCGGGGTTGGTATTGCTGGGGTATCTCTTCTAAGGTGAGGAATCCATAACTAATTTTCTCTTTCAGATGAGCAAGTTACTTATCTTTGGTAACGATATATCTGCAAGAGACATAGATTAGTTATGGATTCCTCACCACCCCACCCATCCTCCCTGTTCTGCAAACTGATGTTCGAGGCATATGAGCTGCAGATCACACACTGAGGATAAGATCGCCATCTGGTGTTGGGCTCGGATGATTGCAGGTTGTTGTTGTCTTCGGAAGAAGCCTTTGGTCACGAGGTTGGTGACTCCTCCCCTGGACAACAGTGCGCATGGGCATCCACTCCATCGGCAGATTGTTTTTTTCCGCCATTGGGTTCGGATGAACTTTTTTCCGCTCCAGCAGAAAACTTCCAGCAATCGATTTAACTCTTTAATCTTCATTCCATCGACGTCGACATCAACTCGGACCGGTTCCGGAAGCGGCTGATGGACAGGACACCCTTCAAAAAATGCCCCCAGTGTGAAGCGAAGTTCCCCCACAGTGACCACCACGAGGTTTGCAACCTCTGCCTGTCGCCGGAACACAACGAGTCCACCTGTCCAGCTTGTTCCGCTTTCCGTTCGAAGAAGACCCTCCGGGACCGAAGAGCTCGACGCCATATTATGGCCAAACCAGCTCCAGAACCGGAGGACATCTTTGCTCAAGATGTTCCCGAAGACGACACCGAAGATCTCGAGATCGTGTCCGAGGCCGACGATTCCGATGACCTCATCACTCCAGGGCAGCGTGTGAGTACCACCCCCCCTGCCCCTGCCCCATCCAAAAAAGCATTGGTCAAGACTCCGCCAGCTGGGCCCAGTCGCGACCGGAAATCCTCTTCAGAAGCCCCGCCCTCGGGCCCGGCTCCGAAGACATCTAAGCCTGTGGGTGGCTCGGGCTCGAGCAAACCTCACCTGATTGTGCCTTTAACACCCTCGGCACCCAAACACCCACTGTCGGCACCGAAACAGGCTCCAAGACCGAAATCTCCTTCGGCACAGAAACGTTCCTCGGCACCGAAGTCTCCACCGGCACCGAGACGTTCTTCAACATCGATGCCTGAAAGTCCATCGGCACCGAAAACTCAGTCGGCACCGAAAACTCAGTCGGCACCGAAAACTCAGTCGGCACCGAAAACTCAGTCGGCACCGAAAACTCAGTCGGCACCGAAAACTCAGTCGGCACCGAAAACTCAGTCGGCACCCAAAACTCAGTCGGCACCCAAAACTCAGTCGGCACCCAAAACTCAGTCGGCACCCAAAACTCAGTCGGCACCCAAAACTCAGTCGGCACCCAAAACTCAGTCGGCACCCAAAACTCAGTCGGCACCCAAAACTCAGTCGGCACCCAAAACTCAGTCGGCACCCAAAACTCAGTCGGCACCCAAAACTCAGTCGGCACCCAAAACTCAGTCGGCACCCAAAACTCAGTCGGCACCGAAAACTCAGTCGGCACCGAAAACTCAGTCGGCACCGAAAACTCAGTCGGCACCGAAAACTCAGTCGGCACCGAAAACTCAGTCGACACCGAAAACTCAGTCGACACCGAAAACTCAGTCGACACCGAAAACTCAGTCGACACCGAAAACTCAGTCGACACCGAAAACTCAGTCGACACCGAAAACTCAGTCGACACCGAAAACTCAGTCGACACCGAAAACTCAGTCGACACCGAAAACTCAGTCGGCTCCGAAAACTCAGTCGGCTCCGAAAACTCAGTCGGCTCCGAAAAATCCATCGGACCCGAAAAAATCATCGGCGCCGAAAACTGCGTCCCCGCCGGAAAAAGCTCATAAAGACCCGAAGCGGACATCACAGACACCACCTTCGGAGCCAGATGAACTTTTTCGACCAGATCCTACTCAGAAGCGGATCTACATCAATCCTAACACGGGACATGTGACTGCCATCCCATATAAAAAGCGGAAGCTGGACACTACACCTCCCCCAGCTCCCATACGGAAAAAGGACTGTGCTACTTCACCACTTCGTCCTTCCTCTCCTGTTTTACCTCCTAACCCGTCCCCCCCTCCTCCTCCTGATTCTCCTTTACCTTTACCTTTACCATCTCCCTATAATTCACCTCCTCCACAGGATGATAATGATGACTTAGGGGGAGGGGCGGACCCTGATTTATTTAATGATCCTGTTGATCCAAACGACCCTTTTACGTTCCCAGACCCAGCACCCATGGATGACTGGTCTTATCCTATACCTGACATGCCTGACCCCACTACCTACCCCTCCCCTCCTGATGACCACCTAGGGTTCGGCCAACTTATAAATAGGGCAGCAACATTCCACGGCGTTACAATGCACACAGACGCCCTTGAAGAGGACTTTCTCCTTGATACCTTTGAGCAGTCACAAAAGACTGTTCACATACTGCCCATGATCAAAGGGGTTATAAAGCATGCTACTGAAGTCTTTAAGGACCCTGTTCGAGCTAGGGTTCTCAACCCACGCATCGAAAAAAAGTACCGACCAGCCCCGCAAGACCCTGCATACATTAAGGCCCAGCTCCCTTTAGACTCCCTAGTCGTATCAAATGCCAGGAAGCGCGCTAACTCACAGACAACTGGAGAAACGCCTCCCCCAGACAAAGAGTCTAAGCTTTTAGAAGCCTCGGGCAAACGGGTCGCCGCGCAGGCGGCTAACCATTGGCGTATTGCGAATACCCAGGCCCTGTTAGCCAGGTATGATAGAGCGCATTATGACCAACTTGAGGACCTTATGCAACATCTGCCTGAACCTTTTAAGTCCCAGGCCTCTGACCTCATCCAAGAAGGCAAATTAATATCTAATGCCTCCATTAAATGCGCCTTAGATGCAGCAGACACTGCTTCTAGAGCGGTCAATACTAGCGTCTTACTCAGACGACATGCCTGGCTCCGTATTTCCGGTTTTAAACCGGAGGTTCAAACCGCAATTCTAGCTCAACCTTTCAACCAAGAGCAGCTATTTGGCCCTGCAGTGGATACTGCATTAGAAAAAATGAAAAAGGATAATGAAACTGCCAAGTCTATGGGAGCACTGCAGTCTCATCAAAACCGGGGTTCCTTTCGTCGCTCCTTTTATAGAGGAGGCTCCAAAAACACATCAACTGAGACCACGTCCACCTTTAAAAATTCTGGACAAACATCCCCTAACAGAGGTTATTTCCGGGGAGGTTATAGGGGAAACAATAACAAAGGTCGAGGGCGGGGCAACAACAACAACACCCGCACCTCACCAGCCACCAAACAGTGACTTGCCACCACTCCCCCCAGACCATTCCACTCCGGTCGGGGGGCGACTCCAACAATTCCTGCCTGTCTGGACTTCCATCACCACAGACAGGTGGGTAAGACAAATTATCCAGTCTGGCTACTGCCTCGAACTCATACAATCCCCCCCAAACATACCGCCCAAACAACGTCCAATGTCCTCGCATCATCTTTCTCTCCTCAAACAAGAAGTTCAATCCCTGTTACAAAAACATGCGATAGAACCAGTCCCCCTTCAACATCAGGGAAAAGGGGTATATTCTCTATACTTCCTCATTCCCAAAAAGGACAAAACACTAAGGCCCATACTGGATCTCAGACTACTAAACCAGTATATACATTCGGATCATTTTCACATGACCACTCTCCAACAAGTCCTCCCACTTTTACAACAGGGAGACTTCCTCGCCACATTGGACCTCAAGGACGCATACTTTCACATCCCTATGCATCCCGCTCACAGAAAATATCTACGATTTGTGGTAGATGGGCAACACTATCAATTTACAGTTCTCCCATTCGGAGTAACAACAGCACCCAGAGTGTTCACCAAGTGCCTAGCAGTCGTGGCAGCGCATCTCAGAAGACAACAGATCCATGTCTTCCCCTATCTGGACGATTGGCTCATAAAAGCCAATACATACCAAAAATGCGTTCTCCACACTCATCGCACGATTCAAACACTCCACGATTTGGGATTCACTATCAACTACCCCAAATCCCACCTACAACCTTCCCACTTACATCAGTATCTAGGAGCAACCATAGATACATCCAAAGCCATTGCCTATCCCAGCACAGCCAGGATAGCCAGTATACAAAATCTCATCTCTCAATTTCAAACTCATCCATCTCTTCCAGCAAGAGTGTTCATGCAGCTCCTAGGCATGATGGCGTCATGCATCTCCATAGTCCCACACGCACGACTTCAAATGCGTCCCTTACAGGAATGCTTAGCACAACAGTGGAACCAAGCTCACGGACAACTTACCGATCTGGTGTTGGTGGACAGTCGCTCACTTCGATCACTGAAATGGTGGAACACCATCAACCTGTCCAAAGGGAGACCGTTCTTAGAGCCTCTTCCACAAGTTGTGCTAACTACAGACGCATCTCTCACGGGGTGGGGAGCCCACCTCCTTCACCATACCACTCAGGGCAGATGGACCAGCCAACAAAAACTGCTCCACATCAACCACCTGGAACTCTTAGCAGTGTTCCTAGCACTAAAATCCTTTCAAATTCACCTAAAGAACAAAACTGTCCTCATACGCACAGACAACATGACGACAATGTATTATATACAGAAACAGGGAGGGACACACTCTCTCCAACTGTCCCAACTGGCACAGCAAATCTGGAGATGGGCAATTCCCCAAAACATCTACCTGTTAGCAGAACATCTCCCAGGGATCCACAATCAAGTGGCCGACCTCCTAAGTCGCCACACACAACAGATCCACGAATGGGAACTACACCCCAAGGTTCTACTCCCCTTCTTCCAAAAGTGGGGACAACCAGACATAGACCTGTTCGCCACTCCCGAAAACACAAAATGCCCAACCTTCGCCGCCAGGTTTCCACACCCACAGTCGAAGGGCAATGCCCTATGGATGAACTGGTCAGGCAGATTTGCGTACGCCTTTCCGCCTCTCCCACTAGTTCCATTTGTGGTACGCAAACTGAAACAACAGTCACTAACACTAATACTAGTGGCTCCCACTTGGGCACGTCAACCGTGGTTCACCACACTTCTGGAACTATCTTTAGTTCCACATCAAAAGCTACGCCTCTCCCCGGATCTATTAACCCAGAACCATGGAGAAATCAGACACCCAGATCCTCAAACACTGAACCTAGCGATCTGGCTCCTGAGGTCCTAGAGTTCGGTTACCTCAATCTCCCTCCAGACTGTATGAATATCATAAAGGAAGCCAGACGACCTACTACTAGAGCGTGTTATGCCGCTAAATGGAAACGATTTGCCATCTACTGCGCTAATAATAACATACATCCATTGGATGCTTCCATCCAAAACATCATTTGCTATCTACTACACTTGCAAAGATGCAATCTAGCGTATTCCTCTATACGTTTAAACCTAGCAGCCTTGGCAGCCTACTTGCAAAATAGACAACACCTGTCCCTTTTTAAGGTACCAGCCATCAAAGCGTTTATGGAAGGTCTCAAAAGAATTCTTCCCCCAAGATTGCCACCTGCACCAGTGTGGAATCTCAATGTGGTTCTAACAAGACTCATGGGTCCCCCATTTGAACCTATGCACAAATGTGAATTGCAATTCCTAACATGGAAGGTAGCCTTCCTTATCGCAATCACTTCCCTGCGCAGAGTAAGTGAAATACAAGCCCTTACACTTGAGGAACCTTTCTTACAACTACACCGTAACAAAGTGGTTCTTAGGACAAACCCTAAATTTCTTCCAAAAGTGATTTCCCCTTTCCACCTTAACCAATCAGTAGAACTACCGGTCTTCTTCCCAAATCCAGACTCGGTAGCTGAAAGGGCCCTACATACCTTAGATGTTAAAAGAGCCTTGCTTTATTACATCGACAGGACAAAACCTTTTCGAAAGACAAAACAACTCTTTGTTGCTTTCGCGCCACCACACAAAGGCAACCCGATCTCCAAATCAGGAATAGCCCGGTGGATAGTTAAATGCATCCAAATATGCTACCTCAAGGCTAAACGTACACTTACAGTTCCCCCTAGGGCGCACTCCACGCGTAAAATAGGGGCTTCTATGGCCTTCTTAGGCAATATTCCCTTAGAAGACATTTGCAAGGCAGCCACATGGTCTACCACGCATACCTTCACTAAACACTATTGTGTTGACGTGCAGGCCAAACAACAGGCCTCCGTGGGCCAGGCTGTCCTAAAAACTTTATTTCAAGCTGCTGCAACGGATACAGGCGACCACCGCTAAGGGGAGCACTGCTGTATAATCTATCCTCAGTGTGTGATCTGCAGCTCATATGCCTCGAACGGAATATGCTACTTACCAGTATGCATCTGTTCTTGGCATGTAGAGCTGCAGAGTCACACACGCCCGCCCGCCTCCCCGGGACCTGTATCTGTTCCAGCATCCGTCTTACTTAGACACTACACATGGACATCCTTTCTTTCTTTTCTATATACTCCATCTTTTCCCATCATGGCGAAAAACAATCTGCCGATGGAGTGGATGCCCATGCGCACTGTTGTCCAGGGGAGGAGTCACCAACCTCGTGACCAAAGGCTTCTTCCGAAGACAACAACAACCTGCAATCATCCGAGCCCAACACCAGATGGCGATCTTATCCTCAGTGTGTGACTCTGCAGCTCTACATGCCAAGAACAGATGCATACTGGTAAGTAGCATATTCCTTCTAGGGTAAGGGACTTCCCTTTCAGGGCCCTAGTTTTTGTGCACCAGTGGTCAGTGTCTTGCATGGCTCTGCACTACTGGCGTGGAATGTCGTGAAAAGAACTGACGTCCGCGCGTGAGGGCGGCGTCTAAGTAGATACTGCAACGTCATTCCGGCGACCACGGCGCCAATGACGAACGCGGAGTCGACCGACGCCACCTATCGACCCGCAGAGGCACTGCTGTGGAAAAAGTGCTCCGGATCCAGTCTGACGCCTGGGGGTAATTCTAAGGTGAGGAATCCATAACTAATCTATCTCTCTTACAGATATATCGTTACCGAAGGTAAGTAAATTGTGCTGTAGTGCCTGGGGAAGAGGAAGACCCCTGAGAAGATTACTATTTTGAGCTTTCAGATAACCCAAACATGGACCCATACCACAATACGTCCTCGTAAGGATTGACAACATGACAAGTATTTACTACATTCAGATACCGGGGGTAGGCGGGGGGGTCTCACTCTATCCGTAACTGTCTTTGTTGGCTCTGGGGATATCAGATTGGGCCTTTTGCATCTATGTTCTGCTTCTAGTTTATCATCTCATGTACAACGACAGACTAGATAAGCATGGCTCATCCGTGGCACTCCCACCAAAGGTCTGTTTGCCATCGCACAAAGTGTAAAATGCCAAAGCTTCGCCTCCAGGTACCCATATCCACAGTCTATGGGCAATGCACCATGGTTGCACTGATCTGGTATATTTATCAGCATTTTTCCTCCACTAACCCAGATTACGTATGTGGTCAGGAAAACGAGGCAAGTGTCAATGACCTTCATTCTGGTGGCACCAACATTGGTGAGACAACCATGATATTCCATGCTGTTGTAGATGTCAGTGCATCTGCATGAGAAATTTCCCAAAGAGGTCAGATCTTCTATCTTAGCAGCAGGGTCAGCTCGGGCATCCATACGTCCTACAGCTCAGTACAGTGATCTGGCACCAGAGGTCTTAGAGTTCTCTTACCTCAAACCTCTGGAAGAGTGTTTGCAGATAGTGTGTAGGATATGCAAACCCACCGTACACGGCTGCTGTGTTGTCAAATGGAATACTTGTTTACTACTGCATGGGAAGCACATAGGTCCCCTTAAAGTGTGTATTTAGGAGCTACGCTACTTGTTATGTTCGCAGAACACATAATTAGCATGCACCTCTATCCGTTTAAATCTAGCTGTGGTTGTAGCCTACATGGAAATTAGGGAACACTTGTCACTCTTTAAAATTCCTGTAATTAAAGCCTTAGTGGAAGGCTTCAAAAGAGTCTGCACTCCTCCAGCGCCTTTTTGCATCATGAATGTAATCCTCACTAGCATTATGAGCCCTCCTTTTGCACTATTACAGTCCTGTGACGTGCAGTTCCTATCATGGAAGGTGGTATTTCTAGTGGCTGTTACTTCTCTAAGATGGCTCAGTGAGCTGCAGGCCTTAAGTGTAGAAGAAACTTTAATCCAGGTACATAGAGATAGAGGTAGTCTTTCGAAGTAACCCAAAGTTCCTACCTAAGGGCCTGATTTAGATCTTGGGGAACAGATTACCCCGTCACAGCAGTGATGGATATTCGTCCGCCGAAATATTAATCCTATATAATCCAGTGGAATTTATATTTTGGCGGATATCCATCACTGTTGTGACAGGGTAGCTCTTCTGCCGAAATCTAAACCAGGCCCTAAGTTGGGTTCTGCAATCCTGGTGATCCAAACTATTTTGTTTGCCATCTTCTTCCAGCAGCCAGACTCTGTAACGGAAATGGCATTACATACATTAGATATCTGATAGAGACTACTAGCCGCAGATTCCTTCACGTAGAATTATCCCCAGGCATGAGCCTGGATCCGGAAAACTGCCGCCCAGGCATCGTCCACGCACATGACTTCAGTGAGGTCACATAATTCTCACCCCGGCGCGCCTACGTCAGTTTTTTCCTTTTCCGCATGCAACGCGGATCCGGTTTGTGCTCCTGGCCTGTTTAGGCCTATCCCTTCTGCTATTGCTCCATGTGTGGGAACAGTGTGCGAATGCCTTCGGGCTTTAAAACTTGTTCGTCGTGTGGCCGCCTCATGTCAGCGACGGATCCTCACCCCAACTGTATGTGGTGTTTGGGGGAGCACCACGACTCCACTGATTGTGAGGCGTGCCAGCAGATGGAGCCAAAGTCCTGGCGTTAGTGCTGGATGAAACTTCTTTTGGCTCGTGTGTCCAGGTCGGCATCGTCATCTCGCCCGGCCCCTGAGGAGGGTACTCGGACCCGCGGCTTCCCTCGCTGACTTCGATCTTCTCCAAGGTCGCAAGTGTGCCGCTCCCCTCTTGGTAAGTGTCAGTTTGTCCCCAAGGGTCGGGTTCCGGCCTGTCGGGGGCGTGGGCTCTCCGTGGGTGGTGCGGCCCCACGTGTCGTCCTCTTATCCGCCGTTTCCCGGCGTGGGGGCTACCAGAGCCCAGATGGAGACATATGCGGCGGATTTGCAGGCTTCTCTGGCTTCTCCTTCTCCTCCTTCCCTTCTTGGGACATCAGCGGATCCCTTGCAGTGTGCGGGGCCCTATGCGGCGTCGCTGGCGGCTCTGGCGCCGACTGGTTCGGATCCAGGCTCGGTGGATGTGGTGCCGTTTAGGTGCAGCCCTTTGGGAATCCCTCCTCCGGACCACGGCGCCTCTGCTTCGCTGCAAACCCCCGCGGGAGTCCCTGTGGTGTCACGGGAGGTCGCTGGGGCTCGGGTCACACCCCTGAGCCCCTCTCGGTCCTCGGGACAGGCGGCGGCCTTGTCCGAGATGACGCCGCCACGGCGCCGGCGGCTGCTGGCCCTGGCGGCGCCACAGGTGTCGGCGAGGGCCCGTCTCGCCCTGTCACAAGTCGCGGCTGGCAGGGGTCTGCTCGTCCCTCCCCGGGCCCTTCTCGTTCCTCCGTGCAGGCGGCTGCCTCGTCTGAGGTCAGATCGGCGCCGTTCTGGCGCCGTCCCTTCGTCGCTCTGGTCTCCTGTGCTGTGTCGGAGGTTGCTCCAGCGTCTCCTCCGGCGCCGGTCGGCGTCTGTGTCCTGCCTCAGGTTACGGACTCTTCGGCACCAGGCCGACGTCGGGTAGTTGACTCGTCTTCGGACGCCTCCTCTTCTCCAGAGGTTCGGCGGTTGCGGGTGTCATCCTCGTTGGAGATGGGCCGCCGTGCCGTGGCTTTTTCCCTGACGTCGTCTAAAGGCGGCTCCTCGCAGTCTCCATGACCGCGGTCTTCGCCGGAGGAGGCGGCGCAAGTCCCCCACTCTTCGGCCCCTCTTCCTTCCTTTAGGCCTTGGCCCTTACTTCCTCCGGTTGGCTTGGGGAATGGCTGCCTTAGCTTGCAGCCATCACCTAACGAGGAGCAGCTTTCCCCTCCGCAGGGTCCTATGGAGGCGGGTGCGGCTTTCGCCCACGCGGTTTCCACGGCTGTGGGAATTTTGCGCATGGGTGATCCAGCTACCCATTTTCCCGCAGATCATCTTCTGGAGGTTCTCTATCAGGGCTCTGGTGGTAGGGAACTGCTGCTCCCCTTCGAGGGTTCACTCCACTCTTCTCTCTTGGGGACTTGGGGCCGTCCAGCAACGGGGGACCCGGTGCCCCAGCACCTTCTGCACCGCCACCATCCGGCACCGCGTGATCCGGTGTGCCTTTCTCTTCACCCTTCGGCCAGAGGCCCCCTTTTGCAGTCTGCCTTTCCTGCTTTGCCGCTGCTGTTGTCTCCCTCTTCACGGGAGGCCCGCTGGCTGGACTCTTGGGGGCGCAATATGTTTACCTCAACCAGTGCGGCTCTGCGGGCCCTTAACACACTGTGTGTTTTGGCTAGGGCCACTTTTTGTTGTGGGACTCGGCAGAGTCCCTTATGTCTGCCGCTTCTCCGGAGGGTGCCTGTATGGATTTGAGACATCATGTCTTGGATGGTCGGGAGCTGGCGGCGTTTTTCCTTCGCTCCGCTCTGGATATCTCAGAGGTGCTGGGTCGTGCCATGGCTTCTTCGGTTGTCCTTCGCCGCCATGTCTGGCTTCGGGACCGTGTGTTCCCGGAGAATGTTCGAGAATGGCTGGTGGACCTTCCCTTCGATGGTGCTCTTGCTCCTGCGGACTCAACCATCCGGAGGTTCTTGGCGGGGCTTTGTCCTCCTCCTCCTCCTCCTCCCCCTCCTTCTCCTCCTCCTCCTCCTTCTGGACCCTCTTGCAGGTGCAGTTTGTCCCTGCGGGGCGTTGGACGATTCTTCCTGGGTGACCTTGAGTTCCCCTTTTCGGCTTCCGCCTGCTTCTTGCTGCCGGCGCCATCCTGTCTGGGATTGCCTTTGCTCTGCCTCTTCTCCTTGGAGTCTCTAGGTTGCTCTTCTCCTTTGGTGCTCCTTTCCTTGCCTTGGCCTTGGGCGGAGGTTTTGTTGCCTCACATGGGCGTGGGGTGTTTGGCCTCTTTGCGCCTTGACTGGTTTCCTCTGCTAAGTGAGGACAGGCTATCTTCTTCTTCATTTCCCTTTGCCTGGGGGACGGGGCTCCTCGTCCTGTTTTTGGACTCTGCCCCCGTGCAGTCCTCTGTCTCTGTACTGGCAGGGTTGCTGCCCTGTTCTTTATTCTTTCCCTGCCTTTGGGTGCTGCAGTGCTGCGCACTGCTCTTTATGGTGGTGTTCCTCACCATTCCTTTTTCTATTCTTTCGCACACTGTTGCTATACTCTCACAGTTCTGTCTGCTAGGTTCCGCGTTGTTGCACGGAAAAGTTCTCCAAAGAAAACTGACGTAGGCGCGCCGGGGTGACGCCTGGGCGGAGTCGCGTGATGTCGTTACCCCGGCACGCAGGGATGCTGGGCAAAAAGTTTTCCGGTTCCAGTCGAACGCCTGGGGATAATTCTACGTGAAGTAATCTGCAGCTAGAATCGTCTCTACCAGATACATCGTTACCGAAGGTAAGTAACTCGTACGTCAAGAAGACACTCGTATACTATGTTGATAGAACCAAATCCATCTGTAAGACAAACACACTATTTGTTGCTTTTGTGAAGCTACATATTCAAAATCCTCTACTTCAGACCTGTATATCTGCTCACTAGTCGCTGCAGAACGGCTTTAGACTCAGTGCACAGCATTTGTATTTATAGTCACACGTTCTGCGAATTGAAAATGTTAGTTGCCTTCTAACCATCTGTTCATAGCGTGTAGTGCTGTAGATTCAGATGGGCTCACCATCCTCCCTGGGGGCCAGCAGTGATCTCAGTACTTTTTTTTCACAGTGCTCCGTACCTACTACTCTGTCTTCCAAATGCCATTTCACTTAAAAAAAAAAAACATCCTATTCAGTGGAAAACACTCTGAGGTGGTGTCTTTGTCCTGGTACATTTCATTGTGGACTAAGAATGGCGTCACAACAGGAGTACAGAACATATGAATCCACTATATTGCTCGCTACGGACAGGGTACAGTGTAAGTAATCAAATTTTTGCAGCATGAATCCTTTTCTGGATATACATGCTGTTCCATATTCTTCCATCTAGTGGTTCCGTCCGGAATCTTCTTTAGTCATCGTCCCTCCTTTTTTTTTTTTTTTTTTTTTTGGTTGGCGTTGTCTGTAGCCATTTGCTGCTGTCTATCCTCCTATGATGTCAGACTTGCGCCAGCAGAAGCCGATGTATGTGGTCACCGTCTTCAGATTGTTTTTCCTCTGCTTTGTCTGGAAGCAAATGTTGGAGCTCGAAAGGTGCCTAGAGAAGTTTCAGCACAAATCTACAATCTTCGATCAAAAAAGAGGGGAAAGCAAATAATTGAAGGTGAGAACAGCAAATAGCACCTAAATAGGTGACAGAAGGACACCAGCGTCTGTGTAAGTCATTGACCTCGCAGTTGGAGACTGCATGGGGGGAGCCACCCGTGGACATGGAAAATGCCCCTATGGGTTTTTCCCTCAGTGCCACTGAACAGTTGCACAGAAAGACATGCACAAAGTCTGCAACTTCTCCTACCGAGGGACCATTACACTAAGACCTGCAAAGCATGCTCCAAATTCAGGCCTAAGACCTTAAGAGTGAGGGAAAACCGAGGTGAGAGCACCTCACAAGCATGCAGACGCAAAAAAAAGGGGGCTCGTCATATAGGGAACTCGGACTGTTGAATGAGTTAGAGGAGAACGTAGAGAAGAAGGAAGTGGCACAGGCTGAGGGCTCCGACGCAGGAGAAGAGGCGGTTGGCAAAACTGAGACCAAACAACCGACAAAGAAGTCCAAGGAGGGAGATCCTTGAAAACAGAGCCAGGTAATATCCAAAAAAACATTCTGTGGCTGAGCTGTTATTTTTTAACTCTGTCGCATGAGATTGCCTTGACGACAAAGAATTCAGCTACCAAAGAGAAGTCAAGGCCAGAAGAACACCATGGCCCCAAAAGGGAGACACAGATGGCAATCGGTCCTTGGAGTAACCCTTGGTGTCGAAAGGCGACAAAGAGAAGGAAAAATCCAAGAAGTAGGTGTTGGCACCGAACTTGAGAAAATGGTCTTCGAAACCATTGATATCGAAGATCGAATCCTCTAAATCAAGAGGGAGAAAAGACGCTGTGATGTAGAAAAGGATGCAGTACTGCAGAAAAAGGAGTTCCACGCTGCCGTGAAGGAATACGGGATTCTCTTGAAACTGGAAGGGGAGATAGAACACCATAGCGAGCTAGAGCTACCGGCCAACGGTGATCCACAACAAGAGTAGCAAGCGTTGTTCCCCTATAACTAGGAAGAAACAGAAGGCCAGGGTATCTTTCAAGACTGCAAAAGCAGCAATGAACAGTCACAGAACCTCGCGGTGGACTCCCCAGAGGAGACTGTCGACACATACCCCTCGAGACCATCACTGCCCGATGACATTGCTATATAAGATTCTTTATGAAGAGAGCAGCGGACAGGTACAGGGTATAGCTAGAAGACGAACGTACACAGGCCTGTTTCCACATAGAGGCCCTCCTACCATCACAGAGCAAGAACCAATATCTCCCTATGCTGCCAAACATCTTGGATCAAGGAAGGGAAGCTTTCAGGGAGCCCACCTCATGCAATGGCTGAAGTCAGCCATTGAAGATCAGATTAGTTCCCCGAGGCCGGCTCAAGCTTGGGCTCTGAGGCAGGTGACTTACCATCGGTCCAGGGATAGATAAAAAAGACGGCTGCGTGAGTATGACACCACCCACACACCTTCCCAGCACAGAACTGAGGCCGAGCAACACCTTTGAAGGGCTCGAGTGTCGAGCCCAGAAGCATAAAATCAGGCTTCCAGTCCGCCACTGTCTGAAGGCCATGGTCGGCTCCGAACACACTTTGGACTCGGCACCCAGCCATCACCTACATCTTAAAGCCACGCCGCTCAATGTCCACAGTACTTTCGACATCGGCATTTAAGACTTCCACAAGGCTATCTTCAGCTCCAAACCCCTTGGCTTCGAAAAAACCACATTGCCACTTGCAGCACCAAAAACACCTTTGGTGCCAAAACAAACCTTGGTGCCAGTGGCACTGATACCACATTCACTGCCTAAGCACAGGACACTGTCTTTGGTCAACTCAGATGAACAACTATTCTTCCAACCGTCCCAAGATGAACTCCTAAGTCTGGCAGAAGTGCAGTTTGATGACTGATCAGAGCCTTATGCCTTCACCACCAGAGCCAAATGACTCCCTTCATCCTAAAATAAAACTGGCTTTCAGGGAAGTCCTCAACATGCCACTGGAGGCACAGTCAAAAAGTGAAGCGGTGCTACGACAGACACACCAGTCCCCTACCAGCTCTGCCTCGTCCATTCCCACCTCATCTTCCACCTCCTCCTCTGCCTTCCTCCTAACCTCCTCTCTGCCCTGCTTAACCTCTCCCACTTCCTGACCCTGGGCATATTTCACCACAGTGACTCAACACTCTGGCCATGGGGTGGGCAGTCCAGTATCCTCTCACGATCCTTATGATTCACCTTTCCACCCCCAACCACATGATGACCCCTGGGACGGTTATGATATGGACCCTCCTTGGGACCCTAAACAGGATCTTTATCCTACCAAACGGTCCTCACCATACAACACCACCTCCTAATACAAGGTGCTCCATAGAGCAGCCACCTACCTCAAAGTGGAAATGCATATGAAACAGGAGGATGAAGACCACTTGCTGGAGATGCTTTCTTTTTCTCAGTGTTCCATGCAATACCTCCCAATGTTAAAAAAAGACGTTAAAACCCACTCCTGCTATCTTCAAAGAGCAGGTCAAGGCCAGGGAATCACTCTGAGTGGATAAAAAATAGGTTGTCACCCTCAGACCTAGCATATGTCAGGATCAACTCCCTCCAGACTCACTAGTCAGCAATACACCTGTAAGCATGTTATCGCCCTGAGTATAGGTGATACAACCCTACTGGATAAACAGAGCAAAAAGATAGACGTGGCAGGTAAGCTCGTCGATTCTCAATCCTCCACACACTGGCACATCACCATCTCTGTTGATCTGATCTTCAGGTAGAACGAGGTGCACTGGCACAAGTTGGAGGAGCTCTACCAACATCTCCCCGACCAGTACAAAAGGCGGGGCCAAGATCTTGTTGCAGAGGGCAAGCTATTAAGTGTGCCCTCAATGCTACTGACACTGCAGCATGAAGCATCAATTTGAGTATCCTTATTGCCGCCACGTCTGGCTGCGTGTTTTCGGCTTGAAGCCATGAGTACAGCAGTATCTGATCAACCCTTCCTTCGATGGGGAGCACCTCTTCAGACCGCAGGTTGACCAGATGTTGAAGGAAAATTAAATTGTACACCAAAACCACAAAGTCCTTGGGGGCACTCCAAACCCCTTCTACCTATGGATCCTTTCTCAGGTCCCATTACAATCCAAAACTACCTCTCCTGAGACCTCCTCCAGAGGCAGCAGACCCATTAGACCCCTACACGGTGCTACTTCAGAGGAGATTACAACTGCAGAGGCAAAGATGGTGCTACCAAGGGGCCACCCCTGCAAAGCGGTGACTTGCTCATGCTTCTCCCCTCATGAACACATTACACCTGTCGGGGAAGGAAAATCCGACGTTTCTACCATGGTGGGTAGAAATCACCTCCGACCAATTGGTACTCAACATCATAAGAATGGGTTACTGGTTGGAGCTTACAACCCCACCACCAAACATTCCTCCGTGCAAACCAAGCTACCCAGAACATTATCACATTCTTCAGTAGAAAGTAGAGGCCCTCACTCAAGGGAGCCATAGAGCTTGGGCCGGTCCATCACCGTGTCAAGGGAGTGTACTCCCCTGTGTCCTATTTTTCCCCACAAACTTTACTGCATTTTATGATTAAAGCATATAGTATTAAATGAGAGGTGCCCATCCCCCCCAAAAATATAATAATGTGCAAACTGCAACATGACAGTAGTAAGTATAACAGACTTCAACATTGAATGCACCAGAACAAAGATGAATAATAACATGGACACAGGATTGATTGGTAAGTGTAAAACCCCACCCACCCGGATCCCAACCCAAACTAACAACTACTATGTATCTCTTAAGGCCAGCAACAAGAGAAAAGGAGGAGGGGGAAAAAACCTGGGTGCCCAGGTGAGTTTTGTGTAATATAGGTGAAAACCTAGTGGACATGGGTGATAATGAGCCCTAATCATATGCATTTAATAGGGTATAATCAGATCTGAACCATTGATTGACTGTTCATTGGGAAACTGCCTGCCCACCAGGATGTAAAGTTTTTGTGTTTAAAGCTTTCCAATAGAATGTCCCACTCCATGGAAATTTGGGTCTTGCGTAATCTCAAACTTTCTTCACACCTAAGGGCCACACTTTCGCCAGGTCCCACTGGCATAGGTCCTCCTGCCAGTCTATTAGTTTTGGGGGCTTCAAAAACTTCCCTCTCCTGGTGACAAGATGTTTAGCCAGTAGTCGGGCCAGGTTTTTAAATCTTGTCCCCACCTTGCTGCTCCCAGATCCCTCGGGCTTCCCCAGTATGCAGCAGCCTTCAGTGTCCCGAGTCTGGCTCGTGACCTCCCTCAGTACTCTCCCCTGTTTTTTCTCATGTACAAGAAGTATGGGTCTCTCAGATCCATTCTAGACCTCTGCCCCCTCTGCAGATACATCCCCTCAGAGCACTTCCACATGGTGACACACCAGGATGTCATCCCTCCACTGGAACAAGGAGACTTCATGACAGCCCCCAACCTGAAGGATGCCTACTTTTACATCCTGATGCACTTTGCACATTGCCGGTCACTCTGGTTCGGGGTATGTGGTCAGCATTACTAGTTCAAAGTTCTGCCTTTCTGAATCATCGCCGCATCAATGATGTTTACAAACTGACTTTCCATTGTAGCCATTTGTCTTTGGCGGAATGGAGCACACGTCTTCCCTTACTTGGATAACTGGCTGATGATGAGCGCAACTAAACAGTAGTCTTTGACTTAGACGCAGGCTACCATAGACATACTATCTGTTCTAGGGTATACCATCAATAGCAAACAATCCCGTACTCAACTCTGTTATCTGGAAATTCTATCCCAACCCAGCAAGGGTTCACGTTTTCCATTTGTTACTCCCCTTTTTCAGCCAGATCGCCAAGGAGCGGTCAGGATAGTCATGCACCAACTCAGCATGATGACCTGTTGCATTGCCACAGTTCCCCATGCCACATTACACATGCACCTGTTGCAGGAGTGCCTAGCTGCACAGTGGTCACAAGCAAAGGGTCACTGAGAGGATCTAGTGTCGATCTAGAACCGCACTCATTGCTCTTTGCAGTGCTGGAAAAGCAAGAAGCGGATTCACTGCCACTGTTGACCATCACAACTAATGATTCCCTCACTGGGTGGTGGTCACAAGGAATGTGGCAACTCCATCAACAGGGTATCTTCATCAACTATGTGGACCTTCTGGCCATCCAGTTAGCATTCAAGACTATCCTCTGTCACATCCAACCCAAATTGGTCCTCATTCTTACAGACATGACCGCCATGTTCTACCTGCAGAAACAGAGCAACACTCACTCTCTACAGTTACCTGCATTCGCCCAGGGCATTTGACAGTGGGCCCTCCATCGCAGAGTCCAACTACTGGCAGAGTACTTACCAGGAGTACAATTTTGTTGACCTACTTAGGATGCACCAGCAAGCCCACGAGTGAGCAGTCAATCCACAAGCCCTACTCCTGTATTTCTGTCAGACGAGGTTATCCTACGTAGACCTCTTAGCAACCGCCCAAAACACAAAATGCCCAAGTTTCACCTCCAGGTACCCACACCCACAGACCTTGGGCAATGCACTATGGATGACCTGGTCTGGGATATTTGCCTATGCATTTCCACCTCTCCCACTTCTTTTGTTGTTTGGAGGCTGCGGCAAACATCCCCCATCCTCATACTGGTGGCTAGAACGTGTGCCAGACAGCCCTGATTCACCACCCTCCGAGACCTCTCCCTGTATCCTACGAGAAGCTACTTAACCGGATGAACCTTCTCACACAGAGCCAGGGCATGCTAAGACACCCAAACCCCAAGCTCTTAATTCTTGATATTAGACTCCTGAGGTTTTAGAATTCGGTTCCCTCAACCTGCCTCCAGAATGTATGACCATTCTCAAGAAGGCCGCAGGCCTACAGTGAGAACCTGTTAAGCTACCTAATGGAAACGATTTGTGCACTACTACAAGTCAAATTAACCCTCTTCAAGCAGCTGTCCAAGGCATTGTTTTCTGCTTCACCGCTTCACTTGCAAAATTAGTCCCTCACTTGCACCTCCATCAGATTTCATTTAGCTGCATTTGCTGCCTACGTTCATAACAGGGAGCACGTCACTCTTCAGGGTTCTTGTCATTAAGGCCTTCCTGGAATGACTCAGAACAGTCATTCCTCCAGAGTGCTGCTTTCCCCTGTGTAGAACCTCAACATAGTTCTCATAAGACTTGGGATCATCCTTTTGAACAACTTCCCTCATGCCCTTTGTAGTTATGTTTTTTGGAAGGTGGCCTTCCAAGTGCTACCTCCCTCAGGCGTGCCAGTAAAGTTCATACTGTAACATTGGAGGAACCTTTCTTACATGTTTACAAAGATAAGGTAGTCCTTAGAACAAACTTCACGATTCTCCCCAAGTTGGTCATGCACTCTCTAAAGCAGTAATAGCATGATGGTTCATTAAATGTAGCTAGACCGGTTAGGCCAAAGCCTAAAGACCTTTGCCTGTCCCTCCCAGACCCCACTTTACCTGCAACTATGGATTTCCTCGTTAACATCCCTAAAGCTGCTATCTGCAAAGCAGATGCCTGGTCTACTCCATACATTCACCAAGCATTACTGTGTAGATGTCCTTACACGCCAACAAGCTAATGTGGGCCAGACTGTACTTTGTACACTTTTCCAGCCCTCTGCAAAATCCTTCTGGCTAGCAACCGCTTAGGGGAGAACTGTTTTACAGTTTATGCACAGCATATGTATTTACAGCTACCCATGCCACGAACAGAAAATATTACCCAGTAAGCATCTGTGGTGTGCAGTGCAATAGATTCACATGCCACCCACCCTTCTCCCGGAACTCTTTGATTGTTGCAGATGCTTTTCTTTCTTCATTTCTTGCATGATCATCTGCTGTATCTATATGCTCTATTTACAACCTCACCTGCTGTGCGGAAAAGCAGTTCAACAATGGAACCGATACCCATGTGTATTACCAACAGTAGGTGAAGTCACTATACCTCATAATTCAAAGACTTCTTCAAAGAAAAACAAGTTGCACACATCCGAGCCAACACTAGGCAGAAGGAATATGCACACCATGTGAATCTACAGCACTACATGCCACAAACAGATGCTTAATGGAAAACATTTTCCTTCACTTGTAAAATGTTTTTCATTTTTCAGTGTTGAGTTTAATTTTCATATCTTACTTTAGAGTTTTACATTGTGTTTTTAAGTGTATGGACTCAGACGCAGTAACATTACTTTAAAACATCATTGTTTTAGTATCTAACTTTTTTTTTAAAATAATTTTTTTGTCTGCAGTACCCCTGCGCGTCGAAAGGTGGCGTCGGTCTGCTCCGCGTTCGTCATTGGCGTCATGGTCGCCAGGATGACGTCGCGGTGCCACCCAACACAGATCCGGTACCTCCAGTCACTTTTTGACTGACTTTTTGCAGACTATTGTTGACGCCGTTTTGAGTCTTCGACTCCTGGTACACGTTAGGGATCAATCAGTCATTCATTTGTAATACTTATCCGTGAGGGTCTCAAGGCACTGGGGAGGGGAGGAGGGTAAATGCTGCTACTGCTCAAAAAGCCAGGTCTTGAGGAGTCTTCTGAAGGTCAGCAGGTCTTGGGTCTGTCGTAGGTGGATAAGGGAGGGTGTTCCAGGTCTTGGCGGCGAGGTGGGAGAACGATCTGCCGCCGGAGGTCGCTCTTTGGATTCGGGGGATTGTGGCGAGGGCAAGGTTGGCGGAGCGAAGCTGGCGGGTGGGGGTGTAGAAGCTGAGTTGTCTGTTGAGGTACGCTTGTCCGGTGTTGTGGAGTGCCTTGTGTGCGTGGGTAAGGAGCTTGAAGGTTATCCTCTTATTGACGGGGAGCCAGTGCAGGTCTCTAAGGTGGAGTGTGATGTGGCTGCGGCGAGGGATGTCGAGGAGCAGGCGTGCAGAGGCGTTCTGAATGCGTTGAAGTCGTTTCTGGAGTTTGGCCGAGGCTCCTGTGTAGAGGGCGTTTCCGTAGTCCAACCTGCTGCTGACGAGGGCCTGGGTGACCGTTCTTCTTGTTTCAGTGGGGGTCCACTTGTAGATCTTGTGGAGCATGCAAAAGGTGATGAAGCAGGAGGAAGAGACGGCGTTGACCTGCTTTGTCATGGAGAGGGTGGAGTCGAGGATCACCCCTAGGTTGCATGCGTGGTCAGTGGGTGTTGGAGCTGTTCCCAGTACGGTCAGCCACCAGGAGTCGTCCCAGGCCGAGGGGGTGGATCCGAGGATGAGGACTTCCGTCTTGTCCGAGTTCAGCTTCTGTCGGCATCAACTCGGCGACAGCTTTCATTCCTTCGTGGAAGTTGGTTTTGGCGGTGTGGGGGTCCTTGGTGACGGAGAGGATCAGCTGGGTGTTATCGGCGTAGGAGATGATGTTGAGGTCGTGCAGTCTGGCGACGTGGGCGAGCGGTGCCATGTACATGTTAAACAGCGTTGAGCTGAGGGATGAGCCCTGGGGTACGTCGCGGATGATCTCGGTGGCTTTGGAGCGGAAGGGGGGAGGCGGACACTCTGTGTTCTGCCAGAGAGGAAGGAGGTGGTCCAGTCCAGGGCCTTCTCTTGGATCCCGGCGTTGTTGAGGCATGTGCGGTGGCCGACCGTGTTGAAGGCGGCTGACAGCTCTAGGACGATGAGGGCCACGGTTTCTCCGTTGTCTAGCAGGGCCCTGATGTCATCGGTGGCGGCGATGAGGGCAGTTTCGGTGCTGTGGTTGCTGCAGAACCCGGACTGGGACGGGTCCAGGATGCTGTTCTCCTTGAGGTAGCGGGTCAGTTGTTTGTTGGCGGTCTTCTCGATGACCTTCGCCGGGAACGGGAGCAGGGAGATGGGCCGGAAGTTCTTGAGGTCCTTGGGGTCCGCCTTGGGTTTCTTGAGTATGATGTTGATCTCGGCGTGTTTCCAGCTCTCCGGGAAGGTTGCTGTCTCGAAGGAGATGTTGATGGCTTTCCGGAGGTGGGGTTCTATGGTTGTGCTGGCTTTGTTGAAGATGTGGTTTGGACACTGGTCTGACGGAGATCCAGAGTGGATGGTTTTCATGATTTTGATGGTGTCATCATCATTTGTTGGTCCAGGAGAGCAGGCGGTCGGTGCGGATGGTGGCCGCGGGGGCGGAGGTCTCAGCGGTTGTCGGGGTGGTCGTGGCGTTGAAGCTGTCGTGGATGTCTGTGATCTTGCGATGGAAGAAAGTGGCAAGCGAGTCGCACGGTTCTTGTGAAGGTGGGATGTCGGTGTTGGAGCTGGGGTTGGAGAGTTCATTCACGATGTTGAAGAGCTCTTTGCTGTTGTGTGCGTTGTTGTCTAGGCGGTCTTCGAAGGAGGCCCTTTTGGTGGATCTGATGAGGTGATGGTGTCTGCGGGTGGCGTTCATGTGGGCTGCTTAGCTGTCTGGTGTTCGTTCATGGTGCCAGTTCTTCTCTAGTTTTCGGCAGATTTGTTTGGAGGCCTGGAGGTCTTCAGTGAACCAGCTGGCTTTCTTGCTGGTGTGGCTGTTGGAGGGTTTCTTGAACGGGGCGAGGGTGTTGGCGCAGTTGTCGATCCACTGACTGAGGTTGCGGGTGGCGGTGGCGGTGTCGGGGCCGGTGGGGTCGGCGGGTTGGCTCAGGCCAGGGTGGTGGTTAGCTGGTCTTCGGTGACTTTGCTCCAGCAGCGGCGAGGGATCTGTTGGGTGCGGTGGTGCGTGGTGGGTTTCTGGAAGGTAAAGTGGATGCAGCGATGGTCGGTCCAGTGGAGTTCGGTGGTGTGGTTGAAAGGAGACGTGGGGGCTTGCGGAGAAGATGGGGTCAAGCGTGTGGCCGGCGGAGTGGGTGGGTGTTGTGACGAGTTGTCTGAGTCCGAGGTTGGCGAGGTTGTCGATCAGGGTGGTGGAGTTGGTGTCGTTGTTGTTCTTGAGGTGGAAGTTCAGGTCCCCGAGGAGGATGTAGTCCGTGGAGGCGAGGGCATGTGAGCTGACGAAGTCGGCGATGGACTGTGGTCGGGGTCCGGGTGGTCTGTAGACGAGGGTTCCTCTGAGGGTGGTGTTTGGGTCGTGTGGATCTGGAAGTGCAGGTGTTTGGCAGTGCTGAGCGTGTCGTCGGTGCTGGTCGATACTCTGGGAGTGCTCCTGTGGATGATGGCGGTGCCTCCTCCTACTCAGTTGGTGCGGTCCCTGCGGGTGATCTTGTAGCCTTCCGGGATGGCTATGGCGATGTCTGGTGCCGAGGAGGGATTCAGCCAGGTCTCCGTCAGGAAGGCGACGTCTGGGAGGTTGAGTCGAGTAGGTCCCAGAGTTCAACAGAGTGTTTGCGTGCGGAGCGGGTGTTGAGAAGGATGCATCTGAGGTAGCTGTGTCCTTTCCCGGTGTCTGAGTTGAGTCTGGTGAAGCTGCAGTTCCGGCAGGAGAAGGGTCCTTGGGTGCGCTTCGGGGCGGCCAGGAAGCAGGTGTGTGATCGTCTGGTGTTGAGTGCGTGGTGGGTGCTGGCTTTGTGGCAGTGTCGGGTGTCATGTTGGTTGCGGGGGCCTGGGGTTCTGGCACTGGGCGCGGTCCAGAGCAGGGGGGGGCAAGGCTGCAGGGGACGCAGCGACGGGAAAAACGGGGCCAGGAACGGTGAGGGAACAGCAGGCAAAGAGGGCACGGGGCACAGAATACAAAGGGGGAAAAGGAGGGCGAAACAATTAACTAATAAAACAGGAGCAATGCAGTACAAACAAACCTACAGCCAGCCACTGGCCACCAGGGATGAGGCGCAGGTGGTAGCCAGCGGGTGGAGGAGGGCCTCGAACTCGTGGCTGCAGCAGGGAAACACAGGCACAACAGGTGGTGCTGTTGCGGCGTGGGGAGCAACCTACCTGGAGCAGGGTCAAGGGTCACTCTCCTCACCACGCTGCGGCCGCCGTAAGAAGGGGAGGTGGGAGGGAGGAGCGGCTGGGAGGAGGGAGCGGACGAATAGGCGAGCGGGGGTGGGGACGCAGCGCCGGGAAAAACAGGGGCGAGGGAACAGAAGGCAAAAAGAGGGCACAGAAAAACAACGGGGAAGGAGGAAAACCAAGCACTTAAACAGTGAAGAACAGAGGCAATACTGTACGGAGCAGGAGGGGCGGAGCCGCAGGGGACGCAGCGGCAGGAAAAACGGGGGCAGGAGCTGCGAGGGAACCGCAGGCAAAGAGGGCACGGGGCACAGAATACAAAGGGAAAAAGGAGGGCAAATGCAACAAAATAACAGTAAACCGAGGAGGAGAGAAACGAAACAATTAACTAATAAAACAGGAGCAATGCAGTACAAGCCACTGGCCACCAGAGATGAGGCGCAGGTTGTAGCCTGCGGGTGGAGGAGGGCCTTGAACTCGCAGCAGTGGCAGCAGCAGCGAGCAGGGAAACACAGGCACAACAGGTGGTGCTATTGCGCCGTGGGGAGCGACCTGCCTGGAGCAGGGTCAAGGTATGCCCGGTTTCAAGACTTGCAGTTCCTGCCGAAAGTTGATGTCGGTGACGGACCCGCACCACGTGTGCCTGTGGTGTCTGGAACGCGACCACGACCCCAAGTCGTGTTCTGACTGCTGGGCCATGAATCCGAAATCTTTGCGGGAATGGTCCCGAAAGCTTCTCGAGGCCCGGCAGTTGGCTCCGCATCGTTCGAGGTCCAGGTCATGCAATAGGTCAAAGGACCGGTCGCGTAACAACAACCACCACCTCCCCCCTGGTTCTTTACGGCCAGATTGGCAACCACAGGAGGGTGGGGAGGACTAGGAGGTATCTAGAGACCCTTTAACTGACCAGTTGGAGTCTGATCCGGACTGGCGAGAGGAGTTTAGGATCCCAGTGGTCTGGATACTTCTCCAGACCTAGGCATGTTGTCTCCTCCTACGGTGGCTACGGAGGAGGGAGCTTCCTATGCAGTGGTGTTGCATAGGGCGGCCGAGGCTCTCAAGCTACCTACGGTGGTGGTATGGACTAACTTCCTGACAGAGGTGCTCCAACCTGCCGTTTAATGAAGCCCTCATTGACATCCTTTTGGACACCTTGGTCAGGCCCAACACAGGGGCGCCTGTGGATAGGATGATCGCCCGACGCCACCGCTCGGCTCTGGGCGATTCCTCTTTTCTCTTACACACATCCCTCCCCTGAGAGCTTGGTGATCCAAGCTTCGACGTCCAAAGGCGCCTTCCCTACTGCCCCACCTGATAGGGAATCCAAAAAGCTAGACCAGCTTGGGAAGATGTTTTCTTGCTCCAGCTTGGGACTGCAGTCGGTAAACACTGCTTGTCTGTTTGGCCGTTACCCCTACTCCGTGTGCGATACGGTGGCCAGGTGCTGCCCAGTGCCCAGAGGAGGCCCACGCTATACTCTCCCGTAAAGTTGCCGAGGGGAGAGACGAAGCCAAGTTTACCGTTCGCTGTGTACTGGACGCATTCGACTCGCTAGGCAGGGCAATTTTAATTTCGATAGCCCTTCGACGCTACGCCTGGCTGAGGTAGACTGGTATTTCAGGGGATGTCCATGCTACCCTTATGGACATGCCCTTTGATGGCCGTCGCCTAATCAGCGACAAGGCAGACAACACACTAGAGCGCTTCAAGGACTCACGGACTACGGCCAAGTCCTTGGGCCTCGCCACCATCTGCCCTAAGTAGTCTGCTTTTCGCCCCTTTCGTGGCTATGGAAGGAGTGTCCTGCCATGTTCCACCCAGAGCCACAGGCCCGCACAAGCGGTTCAACCCTTGCACAGCCGGGGACGTGAGAACCACCGCCCTGGGTCCGGGAGCCAGCGAATGGACCAGTCCACCACAGTTCCCTCTGCAGCAGCCTCCAAACCCTCCTAATCCGGCCTTTCAGGGCCAAAAATCACCAGTGGGCAGCAGGATTCGCCATCACCCCCCAACTGGCGCACCATCACATCAGACAGGTGGGTTTTGCAGATAGTCCGAAGGGGCTACTCCCTCCCCTTCAAGACTACCCCTTCCTCCCCTTCGAGACTACCCCTCCATCCATGCCACCTCTGCACCATCACATGTCGGAGGATCATCTGGCCCTTCTCCAAGAGGAAGTTTCGGCACTCTTGCCCAAGAGAGAGCCATTGAGAGAGTTCCTGCCCCAGAAGTAGGTCGTGGTTGCTATTCCCACTACTTTCTGGTGCCCAAGAAGAACAAAGGCCTGCGTCCTATCTTGGATCTCAGGAACTTCAACTGCTTCCTCCGGAAGGAAAAGGTCAAAATGTTGACGCTAGTTCAGGTTCTGTCTGCCCTGGAGACTGGATGGTACCGTTGGACTTGCAGGACACTTATTTTCACATTTCTGTCCTGCCGGCCCACCGGCATTACCTGCAGTTCACGGTGGGCCACGAGCACTTTCAGTTTCCGTGCTCCCTTTTGGCCTTACCAGCACCCAATCGGGTGTTCACGAAAGTGATAGCGGTGGTTGCAGCTCATCTGCACAGATCAGGGGTTCCAATTTTCCCTCATCTCGACTACTGGCTGTTGAAGGTGAGCTCGCCCCAGGCTGTCGTCTGCCACCTCCAGACTACGGTGGACCTCCTGAATTTGCTGGGGTTCACCGCCAACGTGCCGAAGTCACAACCGACTCCCTCTCAGAAGCTCCTTTTCAACGAGCGGTTCTGGACACAACGCAGTTTCGGGTTTATCCTCCCAAGCAGCGAGTCCGGGATATTCGGACTATTATTCTGATCTTTCCGCCCTTATCCCGGGTTTCGGTCAGAATGACCCTGTGGCTGCTGGGCCTCATGGCCTTCTGCATCCTGCTGGTAGATCATGCCAGGTGGCATATGTGGGCCTGAGTTCCAGTGGGCACAACATCAGGGGAATCTGTCCGATTGCGTTCAGATCTCGGAGGGCACTGCACGTCAATTGCAGTGGCGGCTAACAAAGCAGGATTGGGTCAACGGCAGATCCCTCTCTTTTCCCCAACCGGAGTACACAGTGCTGAAGGATGCATCACTTCTAGGATGGGGCGGCCACATGGGAGAGGCGGAGATCAGAGGCCTCTGTTCTTCGGCGGAGTTCGGGCTCCACATCAACCTTCTGGAGCTTCGGGCGATCTGTCTTGCACTAAAAGCTCTGTCAGGGCAAGAGTGTTGCAGGTGTTCACGGACAACACCACCACCATGTGGTACTGCAACAAACAGGGTGGGGTGGGGTTGTGGACCCTATGTCAAGAGGCTCCCCGTCTCCGGACAAGGCTGGAACATCAGGGCATATCCCTGGTTGTTCAACACCTGATGGGTTCACTGAACGCCAGGGTGGAAGAACTCAGCCGCAGGTGCATGATGGATCACGAATGACATCTTCACTCAGGGGTGGCACAAGATCTTTCAACAGTGGGGAGAGCCTTGGTTAGATCTGTTCGCCTCTGAAGAGAACGTGCAATGTCAGCAATTCTGCGCTTTGGAATTTCCAAGGCGGCACTCGCTAGGTGACACTTTTCGTCAAGAGTGGAGTTGCGGTCTTTCATACGCCTTCCCGCCTATACCACTTCTGCCCAGTGTGCTGAAGAAGATCAAGCGTGACTGGGCCCAAGTCATTCTTGTGGCTCCGGATTAGGCACGAAGAGTCTGGTATCCTGAGCTGTTGCACGTGGCCATCGATCCTCCGATTAGACTGCCTCTTCGGGAGGATCTTCTGTCGCTGCAGCAGGGGACAGTCCTCCACCCGAAACTGTCCAGTCTCCACCTCCTTGCGTGGAGATTGAGCTGCGACAGTTGACAGCCTTCGACCTTCCTCCCGAAGTCTGTGATGTTATCCTGGCAGCCAGGCGTCCCTCCACTAAGTCGGTATACGCCTGCAGATCAAACAGATTTGTGGCATGGTGCGCAGCAAAGGCTGTGGATCCCCTTTCTGCCCCTCTTTCTGAGATTCTCTTGTTCCTCCTTTCTTTGGCCCAGCAAGGCTCTGCTCTGGGCACACTTAAGGGCTCTTTCTCAGCCATTTCAGCCTTTCTTAGGCATCCTTATCAGCCTTCTCTTTTCAAGTCCCCTGTTGTAAATCGCTTCCTCCTGTTTCCTTCCTAATGCTACAGTGGGACTTGAACTTGGTTCTTACCTATCTGATGTGGCGCTCCCTTTGAGCCGCTTCATAACTGTCCTCCCAGACTTCTTACTCTAAAAACTGCTTTTGTGGTTGCCATCACCTCTGCCTGCAGGGTGAGTGAGCTGGAAGCCCTTTCTTCAAAACCTCCTTTTCTGGCTGTTCATCCAGAGAAGGTCGTCCTTAGAACCAGGCCTTCTTTTCTCCCAAAGGTGGTTACTTTTTTCCACATTGGTCAAACCATCACTTTGCCCACCTTCTTTCCTCCTCTGCATCCTTCTAAGGAGGAAGAAAGGCACCACCGTCTGGATCCAAAACGTACGCTTTTGTTTTATTTGGATCGCACCTAGCTATTCCAGGTGGATGACCAGCTCTTTGTTGGCTACGTGGGTGCCAAAAAAGGTTGGGCCGGGCACAAACGGACCATCTCTAGGTGGGTCTGTTTGTGCATTAAAGCTTGCTACTCTTTGGCAAAGGAGGAGCCTCCAGTGGGACTGAGCGCCCATGCCACCAGGGCGACAGCAGCTATCACTGTTTTGCGACGGGGAGTCCCCCTCGATGACATCGGTCAGGCAGCTACGTGGGCATCTCTGCACACATTCACAAAACACTACTGCCTCGACAGCCAAGTCTGGAGAGACGGCTTCTTTGGCCATTCTGTTCTCCATGACTTTCTAGTGTGATCTTAGTTCGCAGGCCCACCTCCGGGGTTGGTATTGCTGGGGTATCTATTCTAAGTTAAGGAATCTAAAACTAATTGTCCCTGTCAGATGAACAAATTACTTACCTTCAGTAACGATATATCTGTAAGAGACATATATTAGTTATAGATTCCTTACCGCCCCAGCCATCCTCCCCGTTCTGTGAACTGACTTCTAGGGTCAGGGGATCCCTTTCAGGGCCCTAGTTTTGTGCACCAGTGGTCAATGTCTGCGTTCTGCGCTTCTGGTGTGGAATGTTGTGTAAAAGAACTGATGTCAGCGCGCGAGGGCAGTGTCTAAGAAGCTGCTGCGAAGTCATCCCGGCAACCACGACGCCAATGACGAACGTGAAGCCGACATACGCCACCTTTCTACGCGCATGGGTACTGCTGCCGAAAAATTCTCCAGATCCAGTCTGATGCCTGGGGGTAATTCGAAGGTAAGGAAACTATAACTAATCTATGTCTCTTACAGATATATCGTTACCGAAGGTAAGTAACTTGTTCTTTATGCATTTGATCAGTTTTTGATGGTGATTGACATAATCAGCCATTTATCAGTATCATATTCTTGTTTCCATAGGCGTTGCTCTGGTTCCTTATGGTCTACCATGTATTCGTGAACTCTTCCGTTTCCTCGTTTCTCTCATAAACCCCCATGACAGGCACAATTCTGAGGTGATGATCCACATGGGCTTGCAGCTGCTCACAGTGGCTTTGGAATCGGCAGCTCTTTCAAACTATGCCTCTCTTCTAGGGCTGGTTAAAGATGAACTCTGTCGGCATCTCTTCCAGGTAATCCTATAGTGTGTTCCCGTTTGAAGCTTAATGTGACTGCTGTGTAAGTGTGATGCTAAAAGAGGTTTTGACTACTATGTATAAGTAGGATGAAGAAATAATTCCAACTGCTCTGTGCTCTTTTAACCAATTTTGTGTTGTACCTGTATCATGGAACTTTCAACTCAATAGAGTTTGATTGGATTGCAGATGGCGTTTCTGCGTTTGTGTACTATTATTTAAACTGTGTTGTCACTGCAGCCTTACAGCTATGTGACAAATATGAAAGAATAGAAAACTAAGGAGTTCTAAAAAAGCAAAAGACCTCTCAGTTCTTTCATGGCTACACTAGCATTCATTAATTATTTTGAATTATTATTTATACGTTGTATTATTTTGCAAACTCTCTATAAAAATGTCATTGAAGGGTGTATGCAATTAAAAACAGGTCTGTTTGATCGTTAATCAATTTTTGCCTATACCAAGAAAAAGAATTTATACCTTGGGCCAAAGTACCGTCATTGGATTATGTTGCAGGCAAAAGCAAATGCTTCATTTGTAATAGAGACCAACAAGCATTGACAAAGCCAATAGGTTTCGACTATGTGAGACTAAGGTTTTGACAATATTTTTTTAGCCATGTTGTACAGAAAGGCTGAAAGAAAAAAAAAAACTAAAAAGAAGAGCTATGACGCTATTAACACTGGCCCACTCTTTATTTAATTTTTTTATTTGTCAGTCTGCACAGTAGTCTCATTGCTGTACAAAATAACAAAAAAAAGTTGACAAAGCCAATAGATCTTGCATATGCAAGTCATGTTGGCTTAGCCAATGCTTATGAAGAGAACCCTATGACACTGCCAGTGCTGGCAACGTCATAGCATTTTGTTTGTGGCGGGAATAGACGATTGGTAAGGGCAAGCAAAAATGGGGCAGGGTGTTGGGGTGATGACGCAAGAAACATGAGACATGGGGGAGGTTGTGGGGTATGGAGCAAGAAACAATGGGGGAGGGGCTCAAGTTAAGTAACAGGTAAGTGATGCCTGCATAGCAAAGGCTGCTTTTTAACACCATGTTTACTAAAACGCTATACTGGTTGTTATATACACTTACATGGCTTTTGTAAAAAAAAAAAAAATCTTTTACATTCCCTGTCCAAGAACACACTGGTTCTGTCAAAGTTATTTTAAAATACCTGCCTGATTTATGTACCTAGATAATATGTTGCCTTGTAATTTCAGGGACTGGCATTCAAACTTGTAGAACGATTAGCTACAGAGGTATGAATGTCTGAGGGCAGTAAGAGACCTGCTCTGGGGTGTAGATATTAGTAGTGCAGCTGGTACATTGGTACCAGGGCTAAGGTGATCGCAACTGCACCACAGTTACTGCAGTTTTTCAGAGCTAAAGATAGGGAGGGGTGCAAATGGGGCAAGTTCATTGTTTGGCATGTAGGGCTACCTGTTGACTGACCTGTCAGTAGTGTGGGGGCAACAGGTGCAGTTCTACCTGTTAATTAAAATTAGGGCAAGAGTGGGCTCGGTACGGGCTGGTCCCTGAATGTAGGTATGAAGCCAAATGACTCACAAAAACTAAAAATATTGAAACTTTAAAAAGGCCAGTGTTGAAAGATGAAGATCAGTTGACATGAGCACATTCTGTATAGATCTGTGTGCAGCACGTAGCTGCAATGTCTCCCCCAGCCCTGGTGTATTTAAATGATCATGCCACACACACAGCTCGATATTACATGTCTTTATTCTTCAGAGTGTAACCGTTAACTGAGCATGCTACGTCATGAGCTTTCTTAAGCACATCCAATCACTTACATCACTATTCTACGGAGTCCGTCATGGACCAGAGGGGAACCGCTTTCTGTACCACACACTACACCTCCACTCTTGTCAGACAAAAAGTACAAAAATAGATTTCTGTAGTAGGGGATCTCTGTGTATAGTCATAACCATGTGAATAGTCCCGCCCATGTGCGTGGACCCCGAAGCAATCGAAATAGTCTCTTAAGTTGTCCTCTTCTGCAATCCTGCATAGACACTTAAGAGAAAATCAAGACAAATAATGCAGCCTGAAATAAACAAGGCTATTCTGTCCAGTACTTCATCCTGAAGTGAAAAAGGATAGCCAGATAACACTGAAATTTAAACATTTTGCTAAGTTTCACACATAGAGAAACTCCCCTTCGCAAAAATCCTTTGTCATGATAGAGAGGAAGGGTTGGACAGGCAAGCCCCCATAGGCTGCCATTATGTGTCTGTAAAAGGATACCGTGCCTTTAAGGAACCCTCCAGAGACCCTCTGTATCCCATGATGCACAGCCAAAGGCTAGTTTCTTTCAGTTCTTTTTTCCGGCTCCTGCTAGCAGGACCCTTGAGCATTGAGCTCTACCTTTAGTGGTATATATCTTAAAATAGTTGAGCTTTCTTGATAATTTGAGTGTTTCACTCGACGTCTTAGGCCTTTACCTTCCTTTTGCTGTCTTTTTGGGGCAGTTTAGCCACTTTTTTCTACTCAAAATGCCATCTTTATTTGACAAGTGCCTAGAATGTGGCAGGAAGAAGGCCAAGTCGGACTCTCACAGGGTTTGTATACTCTGTCTTCCTTCATCTCATGTTCCTGACTCCTGTGTCATCTGCAAGTCATTCTCCAGTAGGACCCTCTGTGACAGGGAGCAGATTCCTCTTCAAGGCATGGAGCAGAGAAGACAACAGGCTGCAGGTGGGACATCTGGGCATGGAGAGAGCTTTTCTTCTTCCACAACCCAATGCGTCAGCCTCTGGGGGGCTCTCCAGTCGAAAGAAGGCTCAGAAACCACGCAGGTCCTGGTCGACGTCGAAGGCGTCGAGGCCAGGTATGACTACCATATGCTCCCCGTCGACCCAGGGCTCTGGGTTCAAACAACGTCGAAGTTCAACGTTGAGGGGAAGGACGTCGTGTCGAGGACTTCACAGACGACGTCGACACATCATCGCCGTCGATCTGAGTCCAGGAGACATCGGCACGCAGGTCGGCTTCGACAAGATCAACGACGTCGAGAGGAAAGTCGACGTCGAGAGGAAAGTCGACGTCGAGAGGAAAGTCGACGTCGAGAGGAAAGTCGACGTCGAGAGGAAAGTCGACGTCGAGAGGAAAGTCGACGTCGAGAAGCCATAGGAATTCGACGTCGAGAAGCCTGTGGTCAGCATCTCCACGTCTGGGAGTTCAAGGTCAAGACGGCGTCGATGTTCACCGTCCAGGGGCACTGCTTCCAGAGCTTCCTCTTCGAGGCCTCCCTGCAAGTGGAGGAGGGTGATTCATTCTTCGGACTCTGAGTACTCCAGGACCTATTCTCCGACCAGGTCACTGGAATCAGCTCGGCCTGTAGCTCCTCGTCAGTCGCCGCTGCGACCTAGAACACCTCCTTCTCCTCCTCCTCCTCCTCCTCCTCGCCTTCCTCCGCCGCCGCCTCCTCCTCCGCCGCCTTCTCCTCCTCCTCCTCTTCCACGCCTGCCGCCGCCGCCTCCACCACCTCCTCTGCCGCCTCCTCCTCACGCCTCCTCTGCCGCATCCTCCTCCTCCTCGCCTGCCTCCGCCTCCTCCTCCTCCTCCTCCTCCTCCCCCTCCTCCTCGCCTGCCGACGCCGCCTCCTTGGCCGGCAGCTTCTCCACCTGTGCCAGTGGTCCCGGCGGCGGTCTCCAATCAGATCATCAGTGCGGCTGCGGACACCTCTCTCCTGGCAGCTCATGGATATTGTCATGGTGTGACTCTGCGGCGCCATTCATGGTTGCGTCTCACCTCCCTGAAACCGGAGGCCCAGCACCTTATCGCTAACCTGCCATTCTCGGGTTCCACCCTCTTTGGTTCCCATGTGGACGAGGAAATGGCTCGGTTGAAGGCGAAGGTTGAGACCCTCAAGGCTGTTGGCTTGGAGAAGCCAAAGGAACAGCGTAAGAGATTCCGCCCCTACCAACGGCGATACTCTTCCCAACGCGGACAGGGACGTCAGGCTGGACAACAGCAGCAGCAGCAGTTTCAGCGGCAGCCCTTTCAGAGACGTCAGAGAGGCAGGGGCAACCAGCAATCCACATCGGGGAACAAGGACCCTGCTGGTTCTAAGCCCTGAGGTATTACTTCCCCCTCTTCTGTTACCCACTCCGGTGGGGGGGAAGCATCCAAAATTACCTGGCAGAGTGGAGAAAAATGACTCTTGAATATTGTTCGCAGTGGATACTGTCTAAGTTTCATCAGTCCTCCTCCATCTGTTCTACCACTTCGTTCACAATACCTGTTGCGCGAACTTCAAGTGGAGGCCGATACCCTGTTAAGAAAAAGGGCGATAGAACTAGTTCCTCCTCCTCCTCAAAGGGGAAAAGGTCTATACTTCAGGTTCTTTCTGGTGCGCAAAAAGGACAAAAACGAATTCAGGCCCGTTTTCGATTTGTGGCAATCAAACAAATAGATTCGCAGAGAAAAGTTCCGGATGTTGTCCCTGCACCAGATTTACCCTTAGCTGCATCAAGGGGACTGGCTATGCGCCATAGATCTGCAAGACGTGCACTTCGATGTATCCATTGCAGGGAAGCATCGGAAGTTCCTGCGGTTCCTAGTCGGCACCAATTTCTACCAATATACAGTGCTTCCATTCGGCCTGAAGTCTGCGCCCAGGACTTTTTCAAAGTGTATGGCGGTGGTTGCAGCGCACCTGAGAAAGAACAAGGTGTTCGTCTATCCGTACCTGGACGACTGGCTGATCAAAGCTTCCACGTTTCAGGAAGCGCAGCTACTTTTCAACAGGACGGCTGTTCTGTTGAACCGATTGGGACTTCACATCAACATGTCAAAGTCTGTCTCGACTCCTGTTCAGTGTCTGCAGTACCTGGGAGCCTCCATCGATGCACTCCAAGCGTGTGTCCTTTGGAGGAGCGACGCTTATCGATCCTTCAGAAGGCTCAGACTCTAATGTCCTTTCCTTCTGCGACGGTGAGGACGGTGTCCTCTCTCCTGGGTTCGATAGCCTCTTGCATCTTTCTCACTCCACATGCACGCCTCCACATGCGGCCTCTGCAGGAATGTCTAGAGGATCAGTAGGACCAAAAACGAGGGAACTGGGAGGACAGGATCCAACTGTCGCAACACGCTGCCCAGTCCCTGAAGTGGTGGTGTTCACCTCACAATCTCCTCAGAGGGATTTCGTTCCACAAAGAGATACCGACTCAAACCATTGTGACAGATGTGTCTCTCCACGGCTGGGCAGTGCATTCGGAACACCTTCAAATACAAGGGACGTGGTCCCAGACAAAGTCCACATATCGCATCAACTTTCCTGAACTCCGAGTAGTTCACTTGGCGCTGAAAGCCTTCCAGCCATCGTTCCACACCAGTTCCCTGCTTGTACAGACGGACAACACAACAACAATGTATTACCTCAACAAGCAGTGGGGCTCAAGATCGCGCACACTGTCACGGGAGGCGCAGACTATCTGGAACTGGTTGCTGGCCAGGGGCCTGACAATCACGGCGACTCATCGGCCAGGTGTGCAGAATGCTCAGGCAGACGCGCTCAGCAGGCTCGTTCAAGAAAATCACGAATGGGTCTTAAACGACAAGGTGGTAAGGGGCATCTTCGCAAGGTGTGGCACTCCAGATATCGATTTGTTTGCCACCGCAGAAAACAGCAAATGCCGAGACTTCGCCTCCAGGTTTAACCAACCGGGGATGCTGAGGAATGCACTGTGGATCAACTGATCGAACAGCTTTCTCTACGCTTTTCCACCCATTCTCCTGATTCCGACAGTGTTGATCAAACTGTCCCAGTCCAGGGCCAGGATGTTCCTCATTGCTCTGGAATGGCCTCGGCAGTGGTGGTTTACCGACCTCCTACACCGGTCTCTCCTGCCGCATCTTCGACTTACGTGTCGGCTGGACCTTCTCACGAAGTACGGAGGGCAGATGGTGCATCCCAACCACTCGTCGTTGAGTTTGGCAGCATGGCTCCTGAGCTAGTGCAGTATGGAAATTGAAATCTGCCTCAGAACTGCATGGTGATATTAAAAGAGGCAAAAAAACAGTCTACAAGGACTTCCTATGCATACAAATGGAAGAGATTCTGCATTTGGTGCACGTCTAAGGGTGCAGACCCTACATCCTGCAAGGAGGATGTCATCCTCCCATACTTACTGCATTTGGCTCAATCTGGCCTTTCATTCCATTAAGGTTCACCTAGCAGCTTTAACTGCTTATAGGAAATGCCCTTCACAAACTTACTTTTTCCAAATCCCAGTCATCATAACTTTTCTGGAAGGTTTGAAGAAGGTGTTTCCTCCCATTAGGCGTCCTTCGCCTCCGTGGGAGCTTAATGTGGTACTGTCTAGACAAATGAAAGATCCTTTTGGGCCTATTCATAAGGCTTCTCTACAGCATCTATCCTGGAAGGCAGCTTTCCTTGTAGCTATAACATTGGCTCACAGGGTGAGTGAGATCCAAGCTCGTTGTTGCCAAGAGCCCTAAACTGTGTTTCATGCATCTAAAGTTGTCATGAGAACTCACCCAAAGTTTCTTCCTAAGGTGGTGTCCGATTTCCATGTGAATCAAATGATCACGTTGCCCACGTTTTTTCAGCATCCTTCCTCTCCGGCGGAGAGGTCCCTTCATTTTTCAGCATCCTTCCTCTCCGGCGGAGAGGTCCCTTCATTCCCTCGATGTGAGAAGGGTGTTGAAATTCTACTTAGATAAGACTAAGGAGATTCGTAGATCGGATCAATTATTTGTTAATTATGGATCGGTCAGGACTGGTCTTGCTACCTCTAAACAGTCCATCTCTAGGTGGATTGTGTCCTGTATTCAACTGTGTTACCAGAAAGCTAACAAGACTCTAGGGGGTAAGCCTAAGGCTCACTCTACCAGAGGTAAAGCTGCTACAACGGCTTTGCTGCGCAATGTCCCCATTGCAGACATCTGTAGGGCTGCCACTTGGAAGTCAGTCCATACCTTTGCTAAACACTACTGCCTGGACTCTGATGCCAGGGCAGATGCTCAGGTTGGGCAGGCTTTGCTGAGAAATGTATTTGTACAGTAGTGGTGCTGTCTGTTTCTTCCACCGCTGGGTTTGATTTGTGGGGATAGGCTTGCCATTCTATTCACATGATTAGGACTATACACAGATATCCCCTACTACAGAAGGAGTAGTTTCTTACCTGTAACTCCAGTTCTGTAGTAGGGGGTATGTCTGTCTTGAATATAGGTCTTTGTCCCGCAGTCTTTTTTCCCGCATGGAATCACAACGCGGTCGTTACAACGACTGCGTTGTGATTCCGCATACCATTACTCCGCAAGTCGGAACAACGACTTGCGGAGGGGGGCGCTGGATGTTGGAATAGTATAATTTACTATTCTAACTCCAGTCTGTGCGGACACTAGGGAAGGTGCTGGATTTTAAATCCAACACCTAACAATCCCTTGTGATTGACTTCCCAGGATGATGAGCAGACACCATGGGTCCTTTACTAGTCACAACCCTCAGTGGATGATCAGCATTAAAATGGAGCATCAGTCTTGCATTTTTGTTTCTCCCTGGCAATGAGTTGGTCTCCGCTTTTTAACACAGTGCACCGAGCACAGGAGCGTCTTATCCACATAGGTTTTTCAGTCCACTTCTGTTGGTGACAATCTTCTACCAGCATAAGCCACACATTGGTTCCCTTTACTTTGATGTCCAGTGTGCTGAGCAAATATGGCACCTAACCCCACTGGACTTGAATCAACAACAGCCTCCTTCTGATGGATACATCTGCCAGTGGATTCCTCACCTTGTGAATATCCCCTGCGTCAGCATTCCACGGAACTTTTTTCCCCAGCTCTCTACGCTAACGTGGATGTCATAATGCTTCGGCTCCGCTCGCGACTCCGTATGATGTCACCGGAGCCATAAGAGAGCCACGTCGGCGTGATGACGTCAGTTCCCTTTTTTCCGCGCCGTCGACACGTAACGGTTTTCCAGCACTCTCCTGCTACTTTGTAGTCTTGTAGTGGGTTACTGTTGTGAATTCACCATGTCTTTGACTAGGAAGTCAGGTTTCAAACCTTGTAGGGAATGTGGGGGCCACATGTCAATGACTGACCCCCATGAAGATTGTTTGTGGTGCCTTTCTTCTGACCACGACGTGGAGGACTGTTCCAGCTGCAGAAGAATGAACCCCAAGGCCTTGAAGGAAAGAGAGGCGAAGCTCTTCATGGCCAAGGCGAAGAAGGAAAAGAGGGGTAGGAAGAAGGAGAGATCGAGGCCGGAGTCGTCGACCTCGCACTCTTCGAAGTCGAAGAAACACCACAAGAAAAGAAAGCATAGCTCTCGGCGCCGGTCTTCGAAGAGCAAGGCTTCGAGGTCGCCGTCGCTTTGACGTCGAAGTAAGGATGTTGTATCTCCTTCTCCATCTCCTAGGAAGTCTCCAGAGAGGTCACCTTCGCCGAAGCGGTCTCCGGCGCAGTCTCCGGCGCAGTCATCGGCGCAGTCTCCGGCGCCAGTGGCGTCTTCTGCTTCTGACGTCGACCAAGAGCAAGAAAAAGAGCTTTCTCCAGAGCCGGCTGATCCTGTGGCTCCTGTTGAGGACTTTTCGGCTCCGGTTCCAGGTACTCCTCAGCCGGATCCGGGATCAATCCCTTATCCGCAGTTCCCGACTCCGGGTGCGGATTCGACGCATTTTCTTAATGCGATGTATGGGATTTTTCAACGGGCTGCCTTCCCATCCGGCGCACCATCTGGCCCGTGGGTTCTATGGCATACACCTTGGGAGTGCCGCAGCATTATGCTCGGGCCCCATTTATGCCCTTTTTGCCGATGGCTCCTTTGTGGCAGTTTCTGGCGCCGTCTGGGGATCCATCTTGGCTTCGTTTGGATCGGCCTTCTTCGGAGCCCTCCTCGACGCCGTTGCCGACTCCCTCGGCTCCATGTCCGGCGCCGCCGACTCTGGCGCCGCCGACTCCGATGCCGCCGACTCCACGTTCGGTTCCACCGACTCCGCGTACGGCGCCGGTTCCTCGGATCCGATCAAGGAGAGAGGCCCAGAGAGTCTTAAAAGAGGAACGTTATAGGGAGGATGTGGAAGAAGGTGTGGTGGATACATCTTCGGACGACTTTGAAAGCATTCAAGATGCTAGTGGTCTTGATACAACTCCGGAGTGGGAGCATTCTTATTCTAGATCTTCGCCACCGCAAGAACTAGCTCCCTATCATATAGTTATTAAGAAGGCCGCAGAGTTGCTGGACCTGCAGTTACCCTCTGCTGAATATAAATCAAACCTTCTCACTGAGGTTATACATTCGCCAGCTTCAACTACTGAACCCTTGTTGCCTTTTAATGAGGCAGGACCATCAGATTTGTCTAATGGCAAATCATCTGGCTGGGGTACTGAACGTACGTGCGAACAGTCTCAGTCGGCAGTTCTCCGCCGACCACGAGTGGAGGCTCCATCTGGAGGTGGTTCGTCATGTCTTTCGGACGTGGGGGATGCCTCGGGTGGACCTATTCGCCACCCGCGAGAACGCGCACTGCCCGTCATTTTGCAGTCTCCAGTTTCCGATGCATGGGGCGTTGGGGGATGCGTTTCAGTTGAGTTGGGGCTCGCAACTCCTTTACGCGTTTCCTCCCATACCCTTGATTCCTCGGGTTCTGAGGAAGATTCGCCAAGACCGGGCCCAAGTTATTTTGGTTGCCCCGGATTGGCCAAGAAGGGTGTGGTATACAGGTCTTCTCCACCTCTCCTCGTGCCCTCCGCTCCTTCTCCCTCTGAGGGCAGACCTCCTCTCGCAGTCGGAGGGGCAGGTTCTACACCCCCACCTCCAGAGCTTACACCTTCATGCCTGGAGATTGAACGGGGCAACCTGAGTTCTTGCTCTCCCCCGCCTGATGTGGTGGAGGTTATTTTATCGGCCAGGCGACACTCCACCAAGTCCATTTACTCCTACAGGTTGTCCAAGTTTGTAAAATGGTGTGGAGAGAGATCCATTGACCCTTTAAAAGCCCATCTTTCTGATGTGCTTCAGTTTGCTCTTTCCCTGGCTCAGCAGGGCTGTGCTGTGGCCACGGTCAAGGGCTATCTATCGGCCTTATCGGCTTTTCTATGTCTACCTGATCAACCGTCATTATTTAAATCTCCTATTGTACTAAGGTTTATCAAGGGCCTTACAAACAGGTTTCCACTTACTCCTTTTGTAATGCCACAGTGGGACCTTAATCTTGTCTTAACTTTTCTGATGGGGTCTCCATTTGAGCCTCTTCATAGTTGTCCTTTGAGGCTGTTGTCCTTTAAGACGGTCTTTCTTGTAGCCATAACCTTGGCAAGGAGGGTGAGTGAGCTTCAAGCTCTTAGTTCTAAACCCCCGTTTTTAACATTGCATGCTGAAAGGATGGTTCTCAGGACCAGGGCTGCTTTCCTGCCTAAAGTGGCTACTCCGTTTCATTTGGGGCAGTCTATTACTCTCCCTGTTTTTTATCCGCCTCCTCAGCCCTCCAAGGAGGAAGAAAGGCTTCATCGTCTGGACCCAAAAAGAGCTGTGAGCTTTTACTTGGACAGAACGAAGGACTTTCGTTTGGACGATCAGCTCTTTGTGGGCTATGTTGGACATTCTAAAGGAAAAGCTGTGCACAAGCGCACTCTATCAAGATGGATCATCCTTGCCATCAAGATCTGCTATGCCCTGGCTGGTAAGGTTCCTCCTGAGAGTATTAGAGCTCACTCTACTAGGGCTAAGTCTTCCACCTCTGCTTTGGCCAGGGGTGTTCCTGTGGCAGGCATTTGTAAGGCCGCGACTTGGGCCTCCCTCCATACCTTCGCAAAGCATTATTGCTTAGACTCTGAGATGAGGAGGGAGGGCCACTTCGCCCGCTCTGTCTTGCAAGACTTTTTGGTATAGGAAGGTGGACACCCTCCTCCGGGAGTGGGACTGCTGTGGGAATCTATTCACAAGGTGAGGAATCCACTGGCAGATGTATCCATCAGAAGAACAACTTACTTACCTTCGGTAACGCTTTTTCTGGTGGATACAGTATCTGCCTGTGGATTCCTCACTGGCCCACTCGCCTCCCCGTTGTCCACCTTTGTATACCTTAAAAGATGTCTTGCTTGAGATGTTGTTATGCTTTGGAGCTTCTTTCTTTCTGGTACATTGGTAGGAAATGCTTGTTTTCTTTAGCTTTCCTTTTGTTTATGTACTATGTATATTTGATTGTATATTGTATACTGTGTATACTTTGAATCTGTCGTTGGTCCACCTCTGCGCCTCGGAGGCACGGAAAAAATGGGTGGAACTGACGTCATCACGCAGACGTGGCTCTCTTATGGCTCCGGTGACGTCATACGGAGCCGAAGCATTATGACGCCCACGTCGGCTTAGAGAGCTGGGGAAAAAAGTTCAGTGGAATGCTGGCACAGGGGATATTCACAAGGTGAGGAATCCACAGGCAGATACTGTATCCACCAGAAAAAGCGTTACCGAAGGTAAGTAACTTGTTCATCTGCAGTTTCTGCTCAAATTACTCGAGTTCTGAGCTCTCTATTTTGATATGTGGGACAGTTTGTGCTTAAGCCTTCATAACTTTTTCCATAAAAGGTATCCTGGCTAAATGTGCATCCTTTATCTCACATGTTTGGGGTTCTATAGGTAGCTAGGCTTTATGGATTTTTCTAGAGGCAACTGAGAAAAATATAGCATTTGTTTTTTTAAATTGAAAAGGTGCTGTGCAAGACAGTGTGTTTTTTGTCTACCAATAGCATAAACAAAAGGTGCGCCAGCTTTCAGGAACGGGCAGAGTTGTCAAAAATAATATATATTCACTGTAAAAACCAAAGTTTACAGGGACCTTCTAGTTAGGGTCAGATTCCACTCATACAAAACCAGTGAAATTCTGCAGTTATAGTTACCTTAGCTAACTATAACTTATGCTCCGCAATGCACTGCTAATAACCTCACATCTTAGATCACTCATGACCTGGTCAGTGACATCACGATTGACATCTCGAATGACATCACTGATTACACCATCCTGTGAGTGTAAGTATTTTGTAAGAGTTTGATTGTTAAACATATATCCTTGTGTACTGTAAATCTTAAAGTAGTATACTAGGTGTTCTACTGAGTGGTACTACTTTCAGTATGTATCCTGTGAGTGGCTGTTTGACTGTAAGTATCCTTGTGCATATGGGTGTGTGAGTGGTTGTATAAGTGGTTGTGTGAGTAGCTGTATGGGTGAGTGAGTTGCTGTGTGAGAGGCTATATTGGAGAGAGAGTGGGTGTGTTAGTGGCTGTATGGGTGGGTGAGTGACAGTTTAAGTGGGACTATCAGTGGGTAAGTGAGTGTCTGAATGGCTGTATGAGTAAGTGGCTGGGTATGTAAGTGGTTGTATGGGTGAGTGAGTGGCTACTTCAGTAGGTGTTTTGTTAAGTGATTTTGTGTGTGATTGACTGCATTGGACAGTGAGTGTCTGTGTGAATGGCTGTATGGGTAAGTACAGGAATGTATGAGTGGGTATGAAAGTTCTTCTGTGAGTGAGTGTATGAGTGTTTGTATTGGTGAGTGAGTCGCTGTGTTGAGAGGCTGATTGAGTGAGCATGCGACTGTAGGTAAATAAGTGGTTGTATGAATGGCTATATGGGTGAGTGAATGGCTGTGTGAGTGGCTGTACACGTGGGAAGGTGTGTGAGTGGCTCTATGGAGGAGTGGGTGGTTCTATGGAGGAGTGAGCATGTGAGTACTGGTATAGGTCTGTGAATGGGTGTCAGTAGTTGTACTGGTGTGTGAGTCTGCATACAAGAGGTTATATGGAGTGGGCGTGGGTATGTGAGTGGTTCTGACGATGATGTCATTTGAAATGTCATCAGTGATGTCACTGACCATATCATGAGTGATGTAATATGTGAGGTCATAAGCAGTGCATTCCGGGGCTGTAAGTTCTAGTTAGCTCAGGTAATTATAACTGCCGAAAGACGAATATTTAACGTTCATTCGATCTAATCTGTTAAACTGTTGTGCCCAAGTGAGCAGCTCCATCTTGTCACTATTTTTTGTCCATAATGAACGTTTAAACAAATGCATGATCAGTATAGCATGTTGTCATTGAGAAAAACAGAAAAAAGAAAACAATTGTGCCCAAGTGGGCCAATGCGGCATCTATGTCGGAACAGATCAACCCATAATTTGCTTCTGCGCAACATACATCATATCAATTCAGCCCATGTGGGAAAATAAACGTAAGTTCTTCTGCCTGATAAGCGTCAAACAAGGTCTATAAATTTATAGAACAGTAACTATGGCATGGTGCCAAATCCATAATAATTGCACACTATACATCCTAGGATCTCCTAACCAATATCAAAATGTATCCATGCACTTGCTGACTTATTCTAGATGTGGCGCCTTCACTGCTTAGTAGAATATCTCCATCTAGAACAGATACAAACACAAATACTGATTAAAACCACATAAGGACAAACACACTTAATAAAAAAGGCAAAAGCCCATTGTCAGAAGGAAGGAGGTTAAAGATAACCAGGTGCATATTAGCCTAGGTGGACAGCCATCTCATCTTAAATATTGATGCCATTCGGATATAAAGTATTCTATTCGATGATCATCCTTGTGAGAAGTTGGCTCGGCATATGCTGTCCACTAGTTATAGGGGACACCTTGCCCCAGTCCAATTCGACTCTTATGGTGATAGGTTAAAGACAACCTTTAAAGAAAGCTATCCTAGTGGTAGCTGTGGAGAGCAGCCTTCAGGCTAAGTCTTGAAGGAGTGTTAAGCTTATTGTTTTACCATAGATAACCTCTTGAATAACCAAATGAAAGAGTAGTCCACACAGGTATATATATATAAAATATATGTATTTATTCTAAGAATAATCCCACTAGTCTCTTTATGAGGCTGGAGGTAAAGATACAATTCAAACAAGCATTGATAGTTACAATAAATAGCACTGGAATCATAGGGCCCCAGGGGGGGACCATACCATATATCAAAAAAGTGGTATAAGAACCACGTCAATTCTACAGACAATGCCTAGGGCATTTAGGGTCGCTGGCCCCTTGTGAAACCACCCAAGGTAGTGAGGAAGGGGCCCAACGGGAGACGCGTACAGTGGCAGAAACCACTGTCGGGATCTCTATTAAAGCCTATGGAGAATGTCGCGGTTGAATTTTACAAGATTAAAAACACTTCTAGCAGGAGTTCAAGTTCAATACTTTAGAGTTAAGCTTTTGAAGGGCCCACACCCACGAGAGTACCGAGGTACCACTGTTACCTGCCCCAGGGAATCCGGGTGCATAGGTCGTTTTCGATGTCAGGTCGCGGGCTGATTTTCAATGGCAAAACGTGAAGAACTGCTGCTAGCAAGAAGCGTCGTCGATGTCGTGAAGATTGAAGATGTAGATCTTGAAGAGAAGGACCTGAAAGCAGAGGGGACAGAGTCTGGGTCACGGCACAGTGACCAGGGGGCTCAGGAGAAGGAGCCCTTCAATGTCGGGTGCTTCTAGGTGGAAGAGGTGTAGCTTGTATCGTCAGCCACGGGGTCCAGGGGGGCGTCAAGGAAGGCCAGCTTCTGGAGGGCGACTGTCCCACGAAGGATGAGGGTCGCTGCGGTGTTAGTATCCGGATTGGATCCACTAAGCCTTGGCAACCGCAACCCACGCTAGAAACACAAAACAACTACTGGTGCAGACCCACAAGGTCTGAGCGAGGTCTCCAGCGAGGAGACTGAAGAGCAGGCCTGGAGCAACCAGGGGAACTCTTGGAAGTGAAGATTGACCTTCGCTAGGGCCCACCAGTCGAGAGACAAGGGACCGCGGGAGGCAGCAATTTGGCGTGCGTAAAGATGCGCCCACGGGTCGCCGGAGCGGGCTAGGGCGTCGATCTTTGGCACAGATGATGCTGAGAGGTTGGCTCAATAATGGGCCAAAGCACAACTTCCCCACTTGTCGGGGTCAGGTGCAGTGCAAGAGGTGGCCGGTGTCCTGGGGTATTGGGGATCTCGGAACCCACGGGGTCCACGGTGCTGAGCTTTACTGTGCACACTCACTGGCCTCTGGGATGCTTGGAAACCCACCTCAAGGTAGGAAAGAGTCGTCGATGTCCGTAGGAGCAGCGAGGTTCCAACCGGGTCACTCGCAGTGTTTCAGGTGCCTGCCAAGCAGGGGGGTAACTCCTTTACCTCAAGGGAGATTTCTTCCTTTAGCTGTGCGGCAGCAAGTCGAAGTTCAAGTCTGTGAAGTCCAAGAATAATCTGAGGCTCTGGGGACCCTGTATTCACCTTTATCCAAAGATTAGGGGAGTGTCCAGATCAGAGCCCACCAATGAGAGTTCAGGCGGGAAAGGGTGGCTACACCCTCTCCCCTTTGTGTGGTTTCCCGCCTGGGCAGGGGACAGGACGCCCCTGAACCGGTTTGAGGCGGTGTATGCAGAAGTAGGCACTGGAGAAGCCTACGTGCAAGTCTGAAAGACATCCTATGGTGCACCCACCAAGTTCCAATCCACATTGTCTGTCTGGGGAGGTGGGAGCACCTCCCTGCAACAAGATCCCTATTGTCCAGCTGCCGTGGCTGGAGTTCTGCCCAGCAACAGGCAGCCAGAGTCGTGTGGGTGGCGGGTAGCATCCATTTTGTACTACGTGTGCACTTTTAAATTGGTGTCTAAAATCTGCCGCTTTTACCATATCGCCCCTCTAGCAGGGGGGAATCATGCCCTCACTCCCATGGTTGGATTGGGGGTATGATTCCTACATGTTTGACACCAAACACGACATGGTTCTGTGCAGCCACTCTCAAGTTATCACGCTATCACGATTACTTATAATGCGGTTAAGAGTATATGGTATGGCTGCACTACAAAAAACCCAGCAATCGTTTTACGAAGGTTGCAGAGGGCCCCTTCTCAGGTAGGGGGTCCCCCTCACACATATCTCAGCACCCTGCCTTGTAGGATTAGCAAGGCCTGCCTTAGGGGTGACCTATGAGGATATATGTGTTGTATTAAGTGGGATACAGGATACCTATATCCCTGTAAGGGGTGCTAGCACCACCTTACCCAGACTACAGTAGTGGTCTGGTGGTGTCAGTTTGTATGGCTGTCCCAGGGGTGACACAATAAGTGCTGGAGCCCCTGCTAGGCCTCTGAGGGACCCATGCCCTGGGTACCTAGGGTACCATCTACAAGGGGCTGATAGGGTGTCCTCAGTATCCAATTGGTAGGTACCTAGGGTACTCACATCAGTTTAGAGAGGAAGCAGATAGGCTGGGGTCCTGGATAGCAGGATCCCAGCCAGACTAGTCAAAAACCATTCAATTTCCAGGCAAAAAGTTGGGGGCAACCATATAGTCAGATTCCACCTTCCTACAAAGATGACACGTGAAACAGAGATTGAGTTCATTGACATTTAGAGTGGATACACACTCTAGAGCTTCCTCTTGTGATCCACACCAGATGCAAAAATGTCACTGATGTAACGTACCCAGAGGACGGCATGGGAAAAAAGTTGGATGTTATGGACAACCTGCTCCTCCCACTTGCCGAGGTAAAGTCCTGCAAAGCTGGGAGCGAAGCAGGTTCCCATCGCCATCCCGTGTCTGTCTGTAGATATGTCCATTAAATAAGAAAAAATTATTCGTGAGGCACACTCCGATCATTTCAATGATCATTTTTGTGTCTCAAATATGATACTGATCTGGATTTCAAGAAAAATCTACATGCATCCATCCCCAAATCATGGGGGATACATGTGTATAGACTATTCACATTGAGACTTAAGAGATAATACTCTTCTTTCCACTCAATGTTTATGCATTTGAGAAAATCTCCTGTGTCTCGTAAATAAGACGGTAGGGCTTGTACCAATGGCTGGAGAAAGTGATCGACATATTTTGATGTATTTTCAAGCATGCCGTCACGTGATGACACAATGGGCCTCCCTGGCGGATTTATTGCATCTTTATTCCATCTTTGTGCTGTTTAGGTAGTAGATACAGTGAGGGAATTTTAGGAAATTTACAATATAAAAATCTGACTTCTTCCTCTTCTAGGATTCCCTGGTTCTTCCAGTCATCTAGCATCTCAACATACATCTTGTTGCTAGTTTCATTAGAAGCAATGGATGATTTCTCGTAGCGTTCACAATCATTCAGTTGTTTCATGCCCTCACTGAGAAACATTGATAATGGCCATATCATGACGTTTCCCCCTTTGTTTGATTTTTTTATGACAATATTTTTATTGTCCTGTAGTTCTTTAATGGCCTGTATCTCTAATTTGTAAAGATTTTTTATGCCATTAGTTTTTTTAAATAATTTAGACGTTTCAGTTCTTTAATCATAACTTGTTCAAACACCGTAATTGCCTCATTCGTGATTTGAGGCAAGAAGATGGATTTGGGTTTAAAACCACAGGGTGCATTCATGCCAATGTCTGTCATCATTCACTAAAAGGATAGGGTTATTAATAAAACCTGGCTCATCCCGCAGTTCATGCATTATGTACAACACATCAAGATCATTACAATCAATTGTACTGCTTGTCTCATTCTGTTTTTCAGTATTCTTTTTATGCATCGTTGCATACCATTTTTCGATTTTAAGTATGCGTACAGACTGAAATAAACCAATACGACAATCAGTGCAGTTAAAATTGGCAGTTGGACAAAATGACAGTCCTAAAGATAAAACATTCATTTGGTGTGTGGTTAAAGTCACATTGGATAGATTTACCACTGTTTTTTATCCATCATTTACCTGACTTCATGCCCCTTGTTAATACTCCCACGGGGGTTGATTCTTGATCTTTTTGCTGCTGCTTGCCTCCTCTGTCTCCTCTTCCGCGACCTCTTTTGGCAGGTGTTCCCCTGCTGCTTGCCTAACCTGTGAGCAAGGAGTGGTGTTAACTCAAGGGAGCAGGACAATTTCGAGTGTGTGCCACGATCTTTTCTGCATGCACTACCGCCATTAAAAATTTCACAGACATTTACCTACCAGTTGTGGGCTCTTCCTCAGCAGGCACCTTGTGTTTTTGATATATATATATATATATATATAACGCCGTTCTTCGTAACTTTCCTTCTCATGGAAATGAACGGAACACGAACCCAAATTATTGCTCACAATACCACAATCGTCCTGACGCGTTTCGGCCTGACATACATACACACACACACTTTTATGCCATGAGGGGGTCTCCAAGACCATGGCTTAGAGGTCAAGGTATTCCTACCCTGCCCCCTTTTCTTTATTTTCACTTTTTTTTTGTGGGATTCGGTAAAGCAGAGTCCCAAGATGGCGGCCCACACTTCCTGGTTGAAGTATTGGCAGCCTACCAGAGCAGTGCATTTCCCTGCACAAGCTCGTGTTTGTTCACAAAAACTTGGTGACTAGAGATATCACTATAATTTTAAACTTGTATTTCTCAACAACTTCTGAATGGATTTACACCAAATAGTGAAAAGCACTTCCTTATACCAACATCTACCTTCCTGAAAATTTGGTGCAAGTCCATTCAGCGGTTCGGACTGTAGCTGTGGCTAAAGGTTCCTAAAGGAATTAACATTACAAACATACCCTTATTTCACTCGCCAAATTCTCGGTCCCCACCGAACGGATCACCCCCAAATTTTCCATGACAACCAGAAACTACCTTGTCACTTGTTTTGGAAAATTTCATGAAGATTGGTCAAAGGTCGCTAAAGTTATAGGCAAGTCAAAAAATACTTTTCCTATGGAAACTAGGTCCTAACTACAACTACCTACTTGCGACCTGCAGTAAGTAATATATATATATATATATATATATATATATATATATATATATGTGTGTGTGTGTGTGTGTGTAATTTTTTGCCTGACAGTTTTTCCATTTGGAAGTCAATATTTCCAATTTTTGTAGTTAATTTCTTTATTGTAGTGTGTGGCGGATATAAGTGTGAAATTAAGGGGTGAATCCAGAAAGCTAAACGTTTCTGACAAGTAGATACAATCCTGAATTAAACTGGGGGTCATTTGTGTAGATCACGAGTAGTTTTCCTGAAGAAAATAGATTTTGAAATGAAAAACTAATTAAAGTAAGTAGGAAAAAATAGAAATAGGTGACTACATTTTAACCTATTTTTTTTGCCCCAAAGGGCAATCTAGAAAAGTACTATGCTGTTAGGTCCATCAGTTTCTTCCAATCACAGGAATATATTTTGTGTGTTGGTTGTTCAAAAACGTGATAGCCAGAGCCATCAACTGAGCAGTAGCTTGGAATGATATTTTAATGTGCGCTCACCAGGTATTAATTCACATAGTAAAACCTATTGATTCAAAAATGTGTACAAAGGAACTATGAACTTTTGAAATACCCAATAATCAGATTTTAGGAAAAGTGGTAATTTTATAACTTTGAATTTGGGGTTATCCATAATATTGTGAATCCGTGGACATTTTGTAAAATGTTTTCTTTCTTGTTCAATGACTTGCATTTGAAATCCAAAATAGAGAGAACGTCATTTGCTAATAGCAAATATTCTACTACTCTTTGTTTCCTCGTTTCTGTTAAAAAATGGTCCTCCACCCATGTGGGTGGGCCTATTGCCGGAGACAAGGATGTTCTCGAAATGCAAAAGAAAGATTTCAAGATTTTGCCTCGGACTTTCCTTCTTTCTGAGGATGTGGAATTTGGACCCAGGAGTAGCCAGCACCCAGGATTATCTACCAAAGCCAGATATTTCTCCAAACTAGACACTCGGGAGAGTCCAGGGTTGTGTGGCTAACATGGATCCCCCACCTTGTTCTATGCGGTAGTCACCAGATTTCAGAAATGCCTAGGGTTGGTGTAGTTCTCTGGCCGACGTGTCAGTAAAAGGAATGGTGTTGTGTATCAGCCTGTCTTGGCAGTGCTTCTTACCTGTGGCACCAGATAGCCCAGATGTCAATCTATGGGCAAACAAACCTAATTTCCTCTCACTTGCTATTTGTATTGCTACTATATTCAGCTGGAAGGCTGCAGAGGCAAGTAGAAATACTGTTTGTGTTCCAGTGGTGAGGCTCTGCTGTGGCCTGATGCCAGGATGGACCAGTCCCACCCTATTTAAAATTTAAAAAAATTGGGCCCAAATTAAACATTAGATGCACTGTGCCTATTTGCACAGCAGCACACCATTAATTGGGTGCGTTTGGCACATCCAGTTACAAACAGAGCAAATCTTCTGACAGTTTGCATCTCTGCTCAGGTGAATGCATTAGTGAATGTTAGGACCATATGTTGAAACTACAGCTCAGCTTTCACTAGAGGCATAATCTGAAGAAAGGGCCTTGCCTGGGCGTCCCTGTGATTACTATGCCTCCTCAGGAAAGGGGACCCTCGTGGAACACACTGATAGTGCCACACCTCTATGTGACACACTATCAGTGTGTATCCCAACAGGTTTTTTGACTCTGCTCCCATGTTTGTAATAGGTAGTGAGTACAGAATACCCTGGGGGCACAGTGAGGTGGGGCAAACTGTTACTCCCCCAGGGCACTCTCTATAATATGGTCCCTATATTTAGAGATATTTCTGAGCGGATTGGTAGTAAATTCCTCCATCTGCCCCTCAACAGGTGGGCAGAAGGATATTTGATGTTTAATCTCAAAGTTGTGGGCTAATGTCAGGACTTAGTGGTCCCAAACACTTTGTTTTCCCCTGGGAGCTGGTGAGCATTCTGCCTTCCACAGGGGATCAGAAAGAATCTTTTCTTTTAGGCCTAGGTAATATGGTCTAATGCAAACACAAGGAGATGATTTACGGAGTGCTGAAACTTTTCAGACACTCTCCCCCAGTCACAGATCTGGGTTGAATCCATCATCGTTCTTTAGCTCACTTCGCCACACCAGTTCAGGCACAGCTATGTGCAAATCAGTCTTGACCCTGTGCCTCATGGGAACAGTCCAGCCCAAACTGCCAAGCCATGTCTTCCCTGGACCAGAAACAAGCATTCTGGGACTGGTTTCAGGGTAACACCCCTCTTCAGCCAGGCTAGCTTAAATCCAGTGGCAAAGTGAGCAAGGGACCCACGTCTTGGCATACCCTGCCAACTTAGGGCAAACAAAGCAAACACAAGGAGATGATGGGCGGAGCGCTGAAACTTTTCAGACACTCACACCCAGTTACAGATCTGGGTTTAATGCATCATCGTTCTTTAGCACACTTTGCCACCCCAGTTCAGACACAGCTATGTGCAAATCAGTCTTCACCCTGTGCCTCATGGGAACAGTCCAGCCTAAACTGCCAAGCCATGTCCTCCCTTGACCGGAAACAAGCATCCTGGGACTGTTTTCAGGGTAACACCCCTCTTCAGCCAGGGTCTACTTGAACTAGCTCAAACTGGAGAATGTGCCCTTCAAAGCAGTCTGGTGGTGCTGGTAAGAGCCCCCACCCCAGCACAATACACTAAGTCCTGTCTGGGAGGTGGTCACATCTCCATGTGACAGGAAACCTATTGTTCAAACCTTACCCTGCTTGCGCCCAGCTCAGCTCAGTAGCAGGAGGGCAAAATCGTGTCTGGAGTCGGCAGAAGCACTAGATTGCTTCCGGACCGTGGAAGGTTGTTACCGGGAGTGCAGCGCGCTTCACAGAGGACCCCCTGGTGCATGGAATTATACCTCCACACTGGTAATGGTGTTGCAGTATGATTCCAACATGTTTGATACCAAACATGCCCTGGTTCGGCACCGCCATTAAATAGTTAGCCAACGCATGGCCACTATATGTATGAAAATGGCTGACCGCATGTACAAACCCTGGAGAATCAACTCTGGGGTTTGTAGGGAATGTCCTGTTCATGCAGGGCACCCTCACACTTATAACCTAGATGGAGTACAGGCACAGACGATGCACAAGACTGGCAGGACGACGAGACCAGGCACAGCAGGAGTCTTCCAGATGCAGTCTCTGTTCCCAAAGCTAAGTCCAATGAAGTACAAAGTGCCCAACGGTTGAAGAGGAAGTGGTTTCGAATCTAAATCTTGTCCCATGATGAATCTGAAGAGCCACCCACAGGTAAGTACCCTAATGAAAGGGTTGGGACGATTCAGGGGTCCCTCCCAGAGAAAGGGCTGGACTGAGGTGAGTATGCTCCTTTGTCCAGTTTTGCGCCAAAGCTGGAGTCAACGGTTCCCTGAACTGGTTTCAACTGGAGTATGCAAGGAGAGCACCAAATGTGCCCTTAAAAACAGTCTGATGGCGCTGGCAAGCGCCCCCAGCCCAATACACTAAGTCCTGTCTGGGAGGTGGTCACACCTCCCTGTGACAGGAAACCTATTGTTCTACCTTCCCCTGCTCGAACCTGGCCCTGCAGCATGAAGGCAGAATTGTGTCTGTGGTCGGCAGCAGCACTAGCTTACAGTTAGACCATGAAAGACTGGTACCTGGAATACATGGGGGGCTCCCTTCGAGAGCCCCTCAGTACATGGGATCTTACAATCCATCACCGGAATCAGGGTTGGGGTAGGATTCCAAAATGTTTGATACCAAACATGACAATTTTCGGTGCAGCCCATATATAGTTAGACATCTAGTAATTGACTTGATGTCCACTATATGTATAAAATGGCTGACCACACAAAGCTTGGAGAATCGACTCCTGGGTTTGTAGGGGGGGTGACCTCATGCAGGGCACCCTTACACTTGGAACCAAGCACCTTGCTTTCAGCATTGAAAAGCGTAAGAGTGGGGGTGTGAGCATATGTTCCTCCCTTCCAAAAATTCTGTTCTGGTCAGTAGGGTGATTCCTTATTTTTACACAACACGGTAATCCAGGTCGGTTTGAGTGAAGATAATTATTTTTTATTTTCATTCACCACTTGATTCAATCCATTTCGCTCTTTTTTTAACTTATCAAATAATTAATTTTTTGAGAAAGAGAACAGCCGACACGTGTTTTGCCCTATATGGCAAGTGTAGCCAGGGCTTTCTCAAGGCTAATCATTCTATTCAGGTGCCATAAGGTCAGAGGAAAATTCAGTACATTTCTTATTTTCTCACGATAACATGTTAAAAACATCAAATTTTTGGAATAGTCCAAGAGAAGTCTCTCGTGAGGTCCCAGGATAAATCCTTGCGGTTAGTTCTGCAGCGACAACACAACTGGATTGAAAAGCGTACCTTTGGGGGGTGACTTATAGGTTTTAAGTGCAGTGACCCCAGATATAAGGAAAATTATATCTGTGGTGAGTGGTGCTAGCACCAGTTCTTACAGGTTGCAATGGCAGGCCTGTAATCACAGTTTGAGTGGTCTCTCATGGGTGGCGTAATACATGCTGGAGCCCATGGGAGACCCCTGGTGTACCTATGCCCTTTGTACCTTTTTACCATATACTAGGGACTTAGAAGGGTACACCATTAGCCAATTAGGAAGGTACCAAAGTACTTACCATTGACCAATTTTGGGAGAGAGCACAGTGACTGGGGTCCTGATTAGCAGGATCCCAGTCAGACTAATCAGAAAAACAGAATGACACCAGCTAAAAGTGGGGGTAACCATTAAAGCAGATTCTACTTTCCTACAGCGTTGCTTAGTGTCGGGCTTAGTCGATTGAGCAAACTGAGGGGAATGTGGCATTCTCACTTCCTTCTCATGATGAGACTTCTGGGAGTCGCCTTGTGGCAGTTCATAGAAGGGAGTCTGGACCTTTTTAGCCCATTTCTGAGGGTATTAAATCACAAGTGGAGAAAAGTTGGATATCTGCACTTGGTGAGGCTAGTGGGTTGGAGTTTTCTAGAGCCTCTGGACTACTTTCACCTCCTAGTCTCTCTACTGAGGCGGGTTCCTCCTTAGCAGATGTTTTGAGGTTAGCTGCAGTTTTAGACTTGTCACTGTCTACAGTTGAGAAGTCCACCGACCCTCTGATTGATGTCCTTTATCAAGGACAGTAAGGGGGAGAACCTATTCTTGCATACAGTGAGGCCCTGTTCAACATATTGTTGGATACTTGGGCCAAGAGTCTTGGTGGGCCGTGCTATATCTCACAGGCACCTGTCTCCTTAGGCATTCTACCACTCGTAGCCTGGTAGTTCAGGCTGCTACAGCCTCACAGGATATGGATTCTTCACCTAATACTCCATTGACTAGAGACTGTAGAAATCGGGATGCATGTGGCAAGCACATCTGTTCTTATGCCAGTTCTGCTTTAATGTCCATCAATACGGGGCGTGGCCAAGCAGGCTACCATGGCGGTTGTGGCTTACTGAGGCTCCGCGATCGGGCCTGCAGATTGCCCGTTTCCAGCTCGCATCCACAAAAACAGCGTCGGACACCGGAACGGGTCCTGCGTCCGTCGGAGCGTTGATCAGGCGCTCAACAAGGGAGACAGGCGGCGGCGGTGGTGAAGGTGCCGGACCGGGGCTCTTGGCCGCAGGATGTCAGTCTTGGAGGACCGAACTAGGCGGCACACGCGAGGGCCTTGGTGTCGGCGCCGCCCTCAGCCCCTCACAGTCCACACACGGAGGGACAAAAACGCCGGCCCGCAGGCTTGGGGCAGCAGAGATCCCTAAGCTCCCCGAGCGCGCGCCCTTTGCCAGCCTCGCGTCGATGCGAAGGGAGTGAGCGGCCATCTTGGAGCTGACACGGACCCCCTCCGGAGACGGGATCGAGAGCATACATCGCGCCGCGGTGCTGGCCGGGGGCGGCGCCTCTTCCACTCGGAGCCCTGAGGCCGCAGAGGCAGCTGCACGCTTTCAGCTTGGTGGTGGGCCCTTGTGCGTCCCTCTTCGTAGCCGGTGCGCCTGACCTCAAGATGACGCCCGACATTCAGCGGGACCAACGGGGCATGAAGTCGGTGCCCCCCCCCGGTGAACTGCCCCACATTACTGGCAGACGCTCTCGGCGCGCATCTTTACCCCGGTTGCCGCGATGGGGAAATCAAGAGCGACCCAACATACGGCGGTGCCCTAGACTGCTCCAGAGAATATGCCAAAGGCCCGGACGTGGGTGAACGCAGAAGCACCACAGGCCGATCTGTCGATCTCGGCCAAACTGGATCAGGTCCTTGCAGCCATCGAGCTCTCCAGAGTCTCCATGGAGGAGAGGCTCGGGACATTGGCAATGGACATCAACCTCATCCGCGACGATCACGGCAAACTGGCGGACAGAGTGAAAGACGGGGAAAAGACGGTGGCTGACCTGCAACCCACAATCAAGACGCACCAGAAGACGCTACAAGAGGTCCTACATCGCCTAACCATTATGGAGGAACGTACGGACGACATAGAGGGACGCTCGAGACGCTGTAACATTCGCGTGCTGGGTTTGCCAGAAGGAATTGAAGGCATGAACCCTCTGCACTACATGGAAACATGGGTGAAATCCTTCACTCCAGAGACGGACCGGTCTGCATTCTTTTCTATGGAACGTGCCCACAGGGTCCCGGCCCGCAGGCCGCCGCCAGGAGCCGCTCCAAGGCCGATGCTGGCGAAGTTCCTGCACTTCCGGGACAGGGACGCGGTGCTGCGTGCGCCACGAGCGGCAGGCGCCTTGCAGGTCAAAAATAAGCGGATCATGGTGTTCCCGGACTATGCGAGAGCAGTGCAGCAACAACGGTCTTCATTCCTGAACGTGAAACGCCGACTCCGTGAGAACAATATCCAGTAATCCTTGCTCTTTCCAGCTCGCCTCAGGGTAGTCTATAACGGCTCCACTGTCTTTTTCACTACCACCACGGAAGCGCAGGATTGGGCGCATCAGCACTGCACGCAGCAGTTCAGAGCAGAAACCACAAGGGATCCGAGCCCTAAACTGTCACGACTCAGGAGACGCACCCAGAGGCGCCCGCGTGGTGGTGCGAGTAGTGGGACCAGACTACGCACCCAGGACTCTCCCGATCTGGAACAGATTGTGAAAGAACGGAGGGAGGACCTGCAGGCAGTGATCGATCTGCAGGCATCCTCCCAGCTGGAAGACATAGATCGACCTCCGCACATTTTTTCATCTGAGGGGGAGAACGAAAGTGATGGATCGATGACGGGCGGAGACTCTGTGACGCCCCCTCTAGTCACCCTTCAGACAGCGGACCTCATCCTAGATGAACAATCAAGAACTCTTGTGACGTAAGATGGGTTTGCCGGGAACAGAACGAGGATAACTATATTCATACTTCACTCACTAACTATAGACACCTTTGCCATCATTCGACACGTTATGAGCAAAGCCCATTGATCCAACTAAGGCCCGATCCGCGTTTTGCCCTGCTCACCCAAACCGCCGCCCCCATCATACATTGTTGCACCCCCCTCAATAGGGAGCGCAGGTTTGGACGCATCGTTTCTGGCGATGGGTCCTTGGCATTGGGAATGTTTTCCGACCCCAGTTATGCAGTTAGCTTTTCCAGTTCAGCAATATCCCAACCCCCCTCATGGAATGACACAGATCCGGACGCTCGCAACGCGTGGACAAACAGTGTTGTGGGGTACATGCACCCTCACTCAGTTGGGTCGGCCTTGCTTAGTGCACCCTGACAGACACAGACCCCGATCATCACACACCGATACTGAGTCATGGCAATAATTACACCACATACTGATATTACCATCCTCACCCTTAACGTTAGGGGGCTTCACACTCCGAGCGAGCGGTATGCAGTGTACTCGTATGCAAAGCGTCACAATGCTCGGATAACTTTCCTACAGGAGACGCATCTCATTGCGAAGGAGGTGGGGAAACTACAGACTAAATGGCGGGGTACCAAATGCGCCACAAACTATTCCGCGTATGCACGCGGGGCACTGATCTGGGTTCGACCGGGAACCCCCTTCCAGGAACTCCGGAGGGTGGTGGATAAAGATGGCAGATATACGCTGCTAGAGGGCCTCTTAGACGGGCAGGCAGTACTCCTTGGTAGCATATATGCCCCCAATGTAGAACAGGACAAATTTTGGGATCACCTCACCGGGATCTTAGCCCCTTTTGCCGCTATTCCCTGGATTTTGGGTGGAGACTATAATTGCACGCTCGATCTAACCCTAGACCGCTCTCACCCCCCTCCGGTGCACTCTCCGGCCCCCAGGATAACCGACAGATTTCGGGCCTGGCTCGCACACTGGGCACTTTCTGACGCGTGGCGAATGCGCCACCCACAGACCCGGTTGTACTCCTTCCATTCCATCCCGCATAATCTACGTGTCCGTCTCGACAGATTCTTATGCTCAGCAGCAATACTGCCCAAAATTACCCACACAGACTACATGGGCAGGGTCATTTCTGATCACGATGCCCACATCCTCCGACTCAACTGGCGACCCCCACACCCCCCCGTCCCTACCTGGCGCTTGCCACGGGATTGTCTCTCTGACCACGTCTTTAGGCACGAACAGGAGCGTAGCATTCAAAACTATTTTACACAAAATGCAGGTACAGCTTCCTCCGCATTAGTTGAATGGGACACATTTAAAGTAGTGGCCCGAGGAGAATGCATGAAACAAATAACAGGGGTCAAGCGCATGTTGGGACAGGCGCTTACCAAGGCTGAGCAACACCTCGCCGCTATGACTAAGCGGGACACCACATCCGAGGAAGAGACGCAGCGCTTAGCCAAAGCAAAAACGGATTATCAAGCCGCTTGCGCATATCTCTGCCGGTACAATTTTAGATCGTACGCAACTCGGATGCATAAAGAAAGGGACAAAAACGGGAACATTATTGGCGTGGCTGGCCAAGCAAGACACTGATATCTGAAAGAAACACGTTAGTTAGATTCCTCACCTTAGAATATCCCCAGGCGTCAGACTGGATCCGGAAGATTTTTCGTCAGCAATACCCCTTGCGCGTCGCTAGGCGTCGTCTGCGGCTCCGCGTCCGTCGGCGTCGTGCGCCGGAATGACGTCGTCGGAGTACTTAGACGCCGCCCTCGCGCGCTGACGTCAGTTCTTCTTTTTTCCGCGCCAGTAAGCGCAGATCCTGGAGAGCTACCCCTTTAGTCAATTTTTGACTAACTTTTTTGACTCTTTTTGGTCAATTCTCGACTCTAGTGCCAGTAGGATGCCTGGTTTCAAGGCCTGCGACGACTGTCACCGACTGATGTCGGTGACCGATCATCACCGCCGGTGCCTGTACTGCTTGGGCCTCGACCACGATGCGGCGTCGTGCTCCGATTGTATGGCCCTGACCTCGAAAGCTAGGCGGGAGCGGTCCCTCAAGCTTCTCGGGCTTCGCCACTCGGCTCTGCGTCGCTCTCGATCCCGGTCCAGGAGGAGGTCCAAGGATCGGTCGCGGAGCCGCACTCGACATCGTCACTCATCTGGCTCGAAGTCTTCGGGTAAGTCGAGGCACTCCAAGAAGCGACACCGCTCTTCGGACTCCCCTCGCCGGTCGCGCGACTCGGCCGAGGGTCCGGGGGGTTCCAGGCAGGCAGGCGCCGCGCAAGTCCCCATACCCGACGGTCCCTGGGACTGACGCGATGCCGGCGGAGGTCAGTGCCTTCCTCTCGGCCATGAGGAGCCTGGCCCCGCCGGCGACGCCCGCTGGCGTGCCTTCGGGCCTCGCGGACTGGAGTGGGCGACCTCGCATGCCGGCGGCTCCGGCCCCGATGCCGCAGGTCCCCGAGGGGCCAGAGCCTGGGCCCCCGTCGACGCCGGTCGTCCTCGTTACGCCTCCTCCGCCGGCGCCGACACCGATACCACCGCCGACGCCCACTCCGGTCGACGTCGATCCCCGGTTCAGCCCCTGTCCGGTCCCGACACCGCATCCGACGCCGCTAGAGACACATATTGTCTATCGACCGGCTTCGATCATTCCTCCGGTTTATCAGGAATCGGATGACGGGGGGCGACTGGGAGGGGTCTGATGACCCTATGGCCCTTCAGAGCCAACTTGCACAGGACTGGGCAGATGAACTGGGGGAGGCCAGTGGGTTGGATACCTCTCCGGACACTGGATTCATCTCTCCTCCGACTGTGGCTTCGGAGGAGGGTGCAGCTTTTTCTGTGGTGCTGCGCAAGGCGGCCGAAGCCCTTGGGCTTGAGCTGCCTGCCGTGGCTGTGAGGACTAACATCCTCACTGAGGTGCTTCAGTCTGCCGCATGCTCCACTGAGCATCTGCTGCCATTCAATGAGGCCCTCACTGACGTTCTGCAGGGCACCTGGTCCAAGCCCTCCACAGTCCCTCCTGTGGATAGGAACGTTGCCAGGCGCCACCGCCCTGCTCCGGGCGACCCCAGTTTTCTGTCCCAACACCCCACCCCCAAGAGTCTGTTTATCCAGGCCTCTACCTCCCAATCCTCCTTCCCGTCCGCTCCTCCGGACCGGGATTCCAAGAGACTGGAACACTTTGGTAAGAAGCTGTTCTCTTCGCTCAGTTTGGGCCTGCGGTCTTTGAACACCACCGGTCTCTTGGACCGTTATTCCCACTCTCTGTGGGATGCGGTGGAGGACGTGCTGCCACTGTGCCCGGAGGAGGTCCGGGCGCGGCTTTCCTCGGCCCTGGCCGATGGGAGAGATGCAGCGTGCCATGCAATCCGATGTGGACTCGACACTACGGACTCGCTGGGTAGGGCGATTTCTACCACGGTGGCACTTCGACGTCACGCCTGGCTGCGGTCCACGTCTTTTTCAGGGGATGTCCAGAGCACCCTCATGGACATGCCTTTTGATGGCGCTCGCCTTTTTGGTGACAAAAGCGAACAGTGCGCTGGCTCGCTTCAAGGACTCCCGGGCTACGGCCACGTCCTTGGGCCCCTCGGCCCCGTTTTAGGAGAGTAGGGTCTGCTTTCTATGTTCACCCCCACTTTTTGCTTTTGCTTTACTGGTTTTCGACTTAGATGTGGCTGTGGGCCTGCTAACCAGACCCACAGCCCTGCTGTTCTCTCTCTAAATTGATACTATGTACTTTAGGTGCATAACCCATTTGGATAGGATCACCTTATTGGCCCCTGTACAGTGTACCTTAGGTACCCAGGGCATAGGTGTACCCTAGGCCTACCAGGGACTGCAGCATGTATTATGCCACCCCTGGCCTGGCCTTCCATTATTTCTGGGAAAAAGGGGGTAGTGATGGACAGAGTTTCTGAATGATGCAGAATACTCTTACCAAGTCAAGAGATCATGGTTTTAATCCATCACCGTTTTTTAGCTCACTGCACCATCCCAGCTCAGAACCTGGCTACATGCAAATTAGTCTGTACCTGTCCCAGTGCATGATGGGAACAGGGCAAACCAAACTACCAAGCCAATTCTTATACTGGGAAGGAAACAAGCTTCCGGGGACCGGTTTCTGGCATCACAGCCTTCGTCGGCCCGGCTTGCCTGAATCCTGATGGTGCAATGAGCAAGGGACTCACGTCTGAGCATACCCTCCCACACTGAGTGTGGATAAAATCGATTCTGGGAAAAAGGGGGTGGTGATGGACAGAGTTTCTGAATGATGCAGAATACTCTTACCAAGTCAAGAGATCATGGTTTTAATCCATCACCGTTTTTTAGCTCACTGCACCATCCCAGCTCAGAACCTGGCTACATGCAAATTAGTCTGTACCTGTCCCAGTGCATGATGGGAACAGGGCAAACCAAACTACCAAGCCAATTCTTATACTGGGAAGGAAACAAGCTTCCGGGGACCGGTTTCTGGCATCACAGCCTTCGTCGGCCCGGCTTGCCTGAATCCTGATGGTGCAATGAGCAAGGGACTCACGTCTGAGCATACCCTCCCACACTGAGTGTGGATAAAATCGATTCTGGGAAAAAGGGGGTGGTGATGGACAGAGTTTCTGAATGATGCAGAATACTCTTACCAAGTCAAGAGATCATGGTTTTAATCCATCACCGTTTTTTAGCTCACTGCACCATCCCAGCTCAGAACCTGGCTACATGCAAATTAGTCTGTACCTGTCCCAGTGCATGATGGGAACAGGGCAAACCAAACTACCAAGCCAATTCTTATACTGGGAAGGAAACAAGCTTCCGGGGACCGGTTTCTGGCATCACAGCCTTCGTCGGCCCGGCTTGCCTGAATCCTGATGGTGCAATGAGCAAGGGACTCACGTCTGAGCATACCCTCCCACACTGAGTGTGGATAAAATCGATTCTGGGAAAAAGGGGGTGGTGATGGACAGAGTTTCTGAATGATGCAGAATACTCTTACCAAGTCAAGAGATCATGGTTTTAATCCATCACCGTTTTTTAGCTCACTGCACCATCCCAGCTCAGAACCTGGCTACATGCAAATTAGTCTGTACCTGTCCCAGTGCATGATGGGAACAGGGCAAACCAAACTACCAAGCCAATTCTTATACTGGGAAGGAAACAAGCTTCCGGGGACCGGTTTCTGGCATCACAGCCTTCGTCGGCCCGGCTTGCCTGAATCCTGATGGTGCAATGAGCAAGGGACTCACGTCTGAGCATACCCTCCCACACTGAGTGTGGCCTTCCATTATGACACAACTGGCTGATCACTCAGCTGGGGCAAGGTTGTGTAATCACTCCTTGCTTAGGTGTAGTATTCCTATACCTACCTTGTATATAGACACATGTGTACCTATCAGTCACTCCTATGGCAGGCCTTAACAATCCTGGAGGCAGAGTGCTTGGTAACATGTGAGATGGTGCTCTAGCATGAGCTGAGACGGTCTGCAGCTTTCGGAACCATGTCCTTATAGCTGTTCTATGATATAGCCTACCATATACTCTTAAAGTGCCTTATAATCTTAAACGGTTATGGTAACTATGGTTTGGCTTTATCAAAACATGTCGTGTAAGGTGTCTAACACTTTGGAATAATACCCCCATCCCATTTCTGGGGATGAGGATATTATCCCTCCCTTAACTAGAGCCCCAGCATCACAAAATGGATGCTGCTGCCACAGACATGAGTCTGACCTCCTGCTGCTGGGAGTGATCCCGGCAAGGGAGGCTTGGACAATAGGTTTCCTGCCTTGGGAGGTGCGAGCACCACCCCAGACAGGCCTTAGTGTATTGGGGCAGGGAGGGATGAAAAGAATGAGACATGCCTGGGGCACACAAGGTGTCCCGTGCATAGTCCAGTTCAAACCGGTGCTGGGGCACTTCAGCCACAGTCCTGGCGCGAAACTGGACAAAGGGAAGGGGGTGTAACCACCCCCCTCCCAGGTCCCACCCATAAGGCGTGACCTAGCAGGTAACCCAGCCCCCCAGATTAGTATAAGAGTGGTAGCTGGGCCCCAGGAGATTAGATTATCCTGAACCTGCAACTTGAACAGAAACTCTGGACCTTCGACATTCGACGAAAGAAGAAGACTGAAGAATCTCCCTTGTGGCCAAGGAGTGGCTCCCCTGTGCAAACAGGCACCATCAAGAGACTACCCTTTGCTTTGCTGAAGTTCTACGAGGGACCGACTGCAGAGCCCGACCAGAGCCTTGACTTCCAGACTTTTCCGACCCTGATCCACAGCCGAGCTGAGATCCGTGGAGGCCACGAGAGACGTGGGACCGGCTATCTGGGAAAAGTGGCTAGTATCTTCCAGCGCAGCTTCTGAGGCACCCTCGAAGTTGTGCACTGGCGATTGAGAAGCCCCAACCCCAAACACCATCTGAACCGAATACCAGCCCCCACACTCCACGAGTCCTGCGTGGGGCCCTTCTGCATTTTCCTGCTTGCCGCGTCTGTCCGGTTGCTTGCCCGTTGGCTAGTGGCCTTTGTGACGACGCATCCAGAAATCTTCACTGCTGGTTTGGCTCCTCCAGACTGGCTCCCGCTTCCTTGCAAAAGAGAAGCACCCCAGACCTTCCTGGTCTGCACCAGAAGCAAGTCCTCCGTTCTTCGTGGGTTCCGCTTGCCAAGGCTTGGTGAGTCCTAGTCCAACTTCGACGCCGCCGACAGCAAGAGCCTTCGTGGGACAGCTCGCCTCCTGGTCCTGGTCGTCCTCGACGTTCCCTGGTCCTCGTGGCTGCAGCGACAAGCTTCACCTTCACCTGCAATCTTTACGACATCGCCTGGTTCCATCCTGGTTCCACGTGGTCACTGGCTAGTGACCTTGACTCTGTCCCTTCTGCTTGCAGGTCTCCTCTCTTCTTGATCCCAGCCTTGGGATCCACCGGACATTCTTCACTGACTGCCTGTCAGCAACTTTCCTTCAGGCATCCATAGTAGTCCACGACGAAACCCGACGCAAGTTCACACCTATGCACCCGCAGCCTGTGGGCTAGGTAACTTGGGTACTTCGGTGCTCACAAGGGTAGTGACTATCCTAGGGTCTAGTTTCCGAGTCTCTACTCTCTAGCTGCTTCAGAAGTGTCCTTAAACTGTTAATTTCTAACAAGTACTATTTCTATCGACTTTTACGCATTACGCGTGAGCGTTTCCACTCTGCACCTGAATCCCGTGGGCCTCCCACTTCCTAACTGTTGCTAGTGTAGTGTAGCCCCAGCGATTGCCTAGGCCTATCCTATTTCCGTGACAGTGGTCCTTATACCACTTACTTAGTATATGGTTTGCGTGGCCCCTAGGGCCTAACTGTATTACTTACCTGTGTGACTTAATGTATGCTTAAATAAGACTGTGTTGTACTTACCTCTAATCTCATAAAGAGTGCTGAGGGTTTGACTAGAATAAATACACTTTATTTTATATATATATCTGTTGTGGTGTCCTTTCATTTGGTATTCAAGGGATTATATATGGTATCACAGCTGGCTTGAAATCAGGGGAAAGTGACGTCTCTCACTTCCAAGTAGCAGGTGCGCACAATTATCCTTAGACCCGTTAAGGTCTAGTCATATTTAATCTGTTTTATAAAGAAATCCATTTAATCCATTGTGTTTATGTTCATTTCATTTATTATTCTTATTCTTCAAATTGTCACGTTTACTCATTTCTTTAGTAAAGCAACTAAATCTTTTTACATATTCACATGTTCACACTACCCAATGCATTTCGGGTCAATGAAAAAGACCCTTCTTCAGGGGTCTGTAACAGAAAAATAAAGGAAATATAATGAGCAATTCAGTCGTCTAATCATACTCTTTCAGTATTTGACTCTATCTAATATACAAAAATTGTCAATGTATCTCGTTTATAATAAGGTTTTCATTATTCTGTCAGTTGGCGAAGTCTAAAAATCTTTACAACTCTATACCTTGAAAATCCAGTGCCTGTATTACCCCTGTCAATGTTTAAATAAAACACCTGAAAAGATAATCCTAATGAAATAAAGTTCGTGCTAACTACAATTCATTAACATTCAAATTGCAAAAAATATATCTGAAAAATGAAGACTAAAAGCTAACATATCTAAAAGATGAAGGCTGAAAGCTAGCGTAACTATTCTTTGCAAGTCTGCCGGTTACTTACTTCCATGTGCAACACGAAGTTCCCAACTCTCCTTCAATGCGAGTTCAGTTTACAAAACAGCCCTAGTGTGTGATATTTATACATGACTTAATTGGTTGAAAGCATGATGACACATCGTGCCTACAGCCAATCATATGTAGTGGTTACCAGAACCTATCAGATTCTCTTATTCGTGTAGGTGAAGCTCCCGCCTAATTTCAACCTATCAAGAATCACTTGTCAATTACACAAATGTTGTTGTAACTCGGTAGAGGCGCGCTCATTGGTCGCTCCTTTACGAAGTCAAAAACAAATTATACCTATAGTAATGGTGATTCTACATAAAGAATAAATAAATAAATGTTGTGGAAAACGAACCATTATTATAAAAATTAGAATTTAAACATTCTTCAACAGATAATAATAAATTCGAACTACTGATATCTATAGTAAATGACCAGTTTTGTCAAACATCTTCAAAGGTGTTCTCTATGCAGGATGGCAAACAATATATCCTCACAGGTTTTACAAAAAACACGATAGTTCAATTCTGTCATTAATTCCTTCCGGTTGCATGCTCGCCATTTTTCTGATCCAAAAATATTCTGCTCTTAATCTCTGTTTGTGAGTGTCCATCGATGAGTTTGGTTTGATCACTTCTAATATGGTGAATTGTAATTGCGCAATGTTGTGTCCAGCCTCTATCCAATGCATAGCCAATGTGGACTTGCGGTTTTTATTTCTTATATTGCTTTTATGTTCTGTGATCCTGATTTTTATTTTTCGTTCCGTCTGCCCCACGTATAATTTACCACAGGGGCATTTTATTCCATAAATCACTCCTTTTGTGTCACACGTGCTTGAATGTAAGAGTGGAATCATTTGTCCAGTCATCGGATGTCTGAATTGTTGACCAGTTATCACATTATTGCAATGTGTACAGTTCTCGCATCTTTTCATGCCTTTGTGAATCGTCTTAACATCTTGATTTAATTGTTTCTTGATTAATTCTTTTAGATTTTTTGATCTCTTATATGCAAAAGTGATTTGATTGGCTACTATGGGTTGTAAGTCAGGTTCTTCAGTGATGAGTGACCAGTGTTTTCTCATGATGGTGGTGATCTGTTTTGATTGAGCTGAATATTTAAGTACACATACTGTAAGTTTTTTCTCCAATCTTTCTTTTTGATGAAGTAGCAATTCTCTGTCCATGGACTGAACTTTGTTTTTGGTGTGTTGTAATATACTTTCAGGATATCCTCGTTTTAAGCATGCAACCGGAAGGAATTAATGACAGAATTGAACTATCGTGTTTTTTGTAAAACCTGTGAGGATATATTGTTTGCCATCCTGCATAGAGAACACCTTTGAAGATGTTTGACAAAACTGGTCATTTACTATAGATATCAGTAGTTCGAATTTATTATTATCTGTTGAAGAATGTTTAAATTCTAATTTTTATAATAATGGTTCGTTTTCCACAACATTTATTTATTTATTCTTTATGTAGAATCACCATTACTATAGGTATAATTTGTTTTTGACTTCGTAAAGGAGCGACCAATGAGCGCGCCTCTACCGAGTTACAACAACATTTGTGTAATTGACAAGTGATTCTTGATAGGTTGAAATTAGGCGGGAGCTTCACCTACACGAATAAGAGAATCTGATAGGTTCTGGTAACCACTACATATGATTGGCTGTAGGCACGATGTGTCATCATGCTTTCAACCAATTAAGTCATGTATAAATATCACACACTAGGGCTGTTTTGTAAACTGAACTCGCATTGAAGGAGAGTTGGGAACTTCGTGTTGCACATGGAAGTAAGTAACCGGCAGACTTGCAAAGAATAGTTACGCTAGCTTTCAGCCTTCATCTTTTAGATATGTTAGCTTTTAGTCTTCATTTTTCAGATATATTTTTTGCAATTTGAATGTTAATGAATTGTAGTTAGCACGAACTTTATTTCATTAGGATTATCTTTTCAGGTGTTTTATTTAAACATTGACAGGGGTAATACAGGCACTGGATTTTCAAGGTATAGAGTTGTAAAGATTTTTAGACTTCGCCAACTGACAGAATAATGAAAACCTTATTATAAACGAGATACATTGACAATTTTTGTATATTAGATAGAGTCAAATACTGAAAGAGTATGATTAGACGACTGAATTGCTCATTATATTTCCTTTATTTTTCTGTTACAGACCCCTGAAGAAGGGTCTTTTTCATTGACCCGAAATGCATTGGGTAGTGTGAACATGTGAATATGTAAAAAGATTTAGTTGCTTTACTAAAGAAATGAGTAAACGTGACAATTTGAAGAATAAGAATAATAAATGAAATGAACATAAACACAATGGATTAAATGGATTTCTTTATAAAACAGATTAAATATGACTAGACCTTAACGGGTCTAAGGATAATTGTGCGCACCTGCTACTTGGAAGTGAGAGACGTCACTTTCCCCTGATTTCATGTTTCATAAATAGTGTTCCTAGACAAAACACTAAAAGTGGGAGCAGCACACCATAAATAAGACGAAATTACCAGAAAACGTTAATAAGAGTGCCGGATGGATAAATAAACGAATTATTCTATTTTTTGTCTACCCCCCATCGGAGCACCATCAAAAATGAATCTTGAAGAAATAGCGCAAATCACAAAAAACAAGGCAGAGACATTGGCTTATAGCACAGAGGAAGCTGAACAGATTTATGGATTAATAAAGGAAACAAGAGCATTCAGCCCACAGTTGAACACCATCAGTCAATTACTGAAACAATTGGAATATGTCAGTAAACGAGAGATCAACCAGCGTTTACATGCTACAACCCTAATTCATTACCATAAAAATCAACGTATCCCCAGAGGTCTAAGAATCGCTCTAAAACCTATGCTATGCAGGAGCAACAAAACTTTCCTCAATAAATGGTATCAAATACTTAACAAATGCAGTCTAGATCTGATTTTACTGATCGTGGAGGAATTGTCAAAAGAGTTAAAGACTTTGGAAGAAGAATTGGAAACAATCAAACGCGAATTAAACACTCATGAAGATTTGACAAAAACACTGGAAGACATCAATACAAAACTTGAGAAATATGCTAAAGAAATAGAAGAAAGGAAAATCAAAAAATATAAAAGAGACACTATAGATTATAAGTTGGAAGAAGTCTATAGTTGGGCAGAGGTTTATCATCAGAGAAATTGGAAGAGACCACAAACAGAAATGAGCTCATCACAAGAGAGTGTTATTTCAGAATCCGAAATTGCACAAAGCAGGAAACCTTTAGGAAGCAATTTACAAACAACTCGTAGAGATCAACAAAATAAGGTGACTTTTTTAGAGACCAGCCCGGCCGCCAACAATGCTCCTTCAGGCTCAACAACAACGGGAGAACCCCAAAAACAAGGAGGGGAAAAAGAAAAAACAAAAGAAACAGAGACAGAAAGAGCACTCCGGTCGACCAAAAAGAAGACAACCTTGTCATAAATATCTCAGGAATTCAATTAACAGATGCTCAAACCAAACTGCTAAATAAAGGTTTCACTTACGTACCTCACTACAGATCAAACGCCCAAGAAACAGAAATTGCAATCTTTAAATTCTTACGCAATCTGCGATTAAAGAATTTCTTTTCAAATTTTCAATCGATTGATAAGCCTGAAAGCGAGATGAAAGAATTTAAAGTCAAGAGTACATTTTGTGCACCTACATCACATAAGACCATTGATGCGTTTGAAAGAGTAATTACCACTGAAATGAAAAAAATTAACTATTCGAGTGGAAACAAAAGCAACTTCTCCAAAAAAGATTGGAACACTCTGAGATCTTTAAAAGAGATGACAAACATCACAATACAGAAAGCAGACAAAGGTGGAGCTATAGTAGTGATGAACACTGATTTTTACATGGAAAGTGTACGTACACATCTACAAGACATCAACACGTACCGAAAAATTGAACAGGATCCCACTGATATCTTCGCAGAAACATTAAAATCAATTTTGGAAAAAGCACTAGAGTTGAAGTGGATAACCGAAAAGACTTTTCATTTTTTAAACATCAAATATCCACGGAGGCCTCAATTTTATATGCTCCCGAAAATCCATAAACATGCCACCATACCACCTTTTAGACCCATTGTGTCAGCCTGTGGATCAATCTCAGAACCACTAGGTCAATACTTAGACTGGTTCATACAACCATTGGTTCAAAATTGGAGCACCTATATCAAAGACACCACTGCTTTCTTAAACCTTCTAAATGAAATAACAATCCCAAAAGATGAGCAAATATGGTTATGTTCTATTGATGTGACATCACTTTACACCTCTATCCCCCATCATGAGGGTTTAGAAGCAATGGAATGGAGATTACTGGAAAATGACATCATAGGAACAGATAAAATCTTTTTGATGGAACTATTACATTTTGCGTTATTCCACAGCTATCTAGAATGGGAGAATGGTTTCTATGAGCAATGTAGCGGAACTTCCATGGGTTTTGCGGGGGCACCGTCCTACGCTAATACCTTCATGGCAAAATTTGAACATGATCACATACTGAATAATTCACAATGGAAGGATGGCATCATGATATTCAAACGTTACATAGATGACATCTTTGTAATCTGGAAAGGCACCAAAGATCAACTTATTGAAAACATTCACACACTAAACCAGGTACATGACAGAATCAAGTTCACTTATCAAATTGACTCCAATGAATTGGCATTTTTGGATGTGAAGATAACAATTAGAGACGGCAAAATAACAACCAATGTTCACATAAAGGAAACTGACAGGAACAGTAGTTTACATTTCAACAGCTTTCATCACTACTCATTAAAGACACACCTACCACTATCCCAATTCATTCGATTTAAAAGAATAACATCAGATCCGAATGACTTATCCTCCACCATCGACAATCAGATCATGAAATACTTAAAACGAGGATATCCTGAAAGTATATTACAACACACCAAAAACAAAGTTCAGTCCATGGACAGAGAATTGCTACTTCATCAAAAAGAAAGATTGGAGAAAAAACTTACAGTATGTGTACTTAAATATTCAGCTCAATCAAAACAGATCACCACCATCATGAGAAAACACTGGTCACTCATCACTGAAGAACCTGACTTACAACCCATAGTAGCCAATCAAATCACTTTTGCATATAAGAGATCAAAAAATCTAAAAGAATTAATCAAGAAACAATTAAATCAAGATGTTAAGACGATTCACAAAGGCATGAAAAGATGCGAGAACTGTACACATTGCAATAATGTGATAACTGGTCAACAATTCAGACATCCGATGACTGGACAAATGATTCCACTCTTACATTCAAGCACGTGTGACACAAAAGGAGTGATTTATGGAATAAAATGCCCCTGTGGTAAATTATACGTGGGGCAGACGGAACGAAAAATAAAAATCAGGATCACAGAACATAAAAGCAATATAAGAAATAAAAACCGCAAGTCCACATTGGCTATGCATTGGATAGAGGCTGGACACAACATTGCGCAATTACAATTCACCATATTAGAAGTGATCAAACCAAACTCATCGATGGACACTCACAAACAGAGATTAAGAGCAGAATATTTTTGGATCAGAAAAATGGCGAGCATGCAACCGGAAGGAATTAATGACAGAATTGAACTATCGTGTTTTTTGTAAAACCTGTGAGGATATATTGTTTGCCATCCTGCATAGAGAACACCTTTGAAGATGTTTGACAAAACTGGTCATTTACTATAGATATCAGTAGTTCGAATTTATTATTATCTGTTGAAGAATGTTTAAATTCTAATTTTTATAATAATGGTTCGTTTTCCACAACATTTATTTATTTATTCTTTATGTAGAATCACCATTACTATAGGTATAATTTGTTTTTGACTTCGTAAAGGAGCGACCAATGAGCGCGCCTCTACCGAGTTACAACAACATTTGTGTAATTGACAAGTGATTCTTGATAGGTTGAAATTAGGCGGGAGCTTCACCTACACGAATAAGAGAATCTGATAGGTTCTGGTAACCACTACATATGATTGGCTGTAGGCACGATGTGTCATCATGCTTTCAACCAATTAAGTCATGTATAAATATCACACACTAGGGCTGTTTTGTAAACTGAACTCGCATTGAAGGAGAGTTGGGAACTTCGTGTTGCACATGGAAGTAAGTAACCGGCAGACTTGCAAAGAATAGTTACGCTAGCTTTCAGCCTTCATCTTTTAGATATGTTAGCTTTTAGTCTTCATTTTTCAGATATATTTTTTGCAATTTGAATGTTAATGAATTGTAGTTAGCACGAACTTTATTTCATTAGGATTATCTTTTCAGGTGTTTTATTTAAACATTGACAGGGGTAATACAGGCACTGGATTTTCAAGGTATAGAGTTGTAAAGATTTTTAGACTTCGCCAACTGACAGAATAATGAAAACCTTATTATAAACGAGATACATTGACAATTTTTGTATATTAGATAGAGTCAAATACTGAAAGAGTATGATTAGACGACTGAATTGCTCATTATATTTCCTTTATTTTTCTGTTACAGACCCCTGAAGAAGGGTCTTTTTCATTGACCCGAAATGCATTGGGTAGTGTGAACATGTGAATATGTAAAAAGATTTAGTTGCTTTACTAAAGAAATGAGTAAACGTGACAATTTGAAGAATAAGAATAATAAATGAAATGAACATAAACACAATGGATTAAATGGATTTCTTTATAAAACAGATTAAATATGACTAGACCTTAACGGGTCTAAGGATAACTGTGCGCACCTGCTACTTGGAAGTGAGAGACGTCACTTTCCCCTGATTTCATGTTTCATAAATAGTGTTCCTAGACAAAACACTAAAAGTGGGAGCAGCACACCATAAATAAGACGAAATTACCAGAAAACGTTAATAAGAGTGCCGGATGGATAAATAAACGAATCACAGCTGGCTTCACATGCCATTCAGAGTTTAGCCTAAGACTGCTCTTGTCCATGCTACCACTAGGATAGCTGGTCTATAAGGTTGACTTTACAACCAATCACCATAAGGGTTGTTTGGACTGATATAAGGTGTACACTAGAACTAGTGACATCATACATCAGGCCAACTTCTCACACCCGCGACCACAAACTTCCGCTTTTCGCTCCTTTCGTGGCCAAGGAAGGGGCCCCTCCTCACGTCCGCCTAGCCACCGACCGCAGAACCAGCCTGCACGCGGACGTGGTTTCCGCCGAGGCGGTACCGGAGGACGACGCGGTCAGTCCACATCCACCTCGGCAGCATCCGCCTCAAAGCCTTCCTAGTCCGAGCTTTCAGGCCCATTCCACGCCAGTGGGCGTCAGAGTTCGCAATCACCTGCTCCACTGGCGTTCCATCACGTCGGACAGGTGGGTGCTACAAATCGTCCGAAGGGGCTACTCCCTCCCCTTCGAGACGACCCCTCCAGCCATGCCACCGCAGCACCACCGTATCTCGGAGGATCATTTGAATCTTCTGCGAGAGGAAGTTTCGGCCCTCTTGACCAAGGGGGTCGTCGAGCGCGTTCCGAGCCCAGAAGTAGGTTGTGGTTGTTATTCCCACTACTTTCTGGTTCCCAAGAAGGGCAAAGGGGGCCTACGCCCTATCTTGGACCTCCGGAACGTCAATGCCTTCCTCCGGAAGGAACGGTTCAAAATGTTGACTTTGGCTCAGGTTCTAGCTGCCCTAGACCCTGGAGACTGGATGGTAGCGTTGGACTTGCAGGACGCATATTTCCACATCACCGTCCTGCCGGCCCACCGGCGTTACCTGCGGTTCACGGTGGGTCAGGAGCACTTTCAGTTCACCGTGCTCCCCTTCGGCCTTACCAGTGCCCCTCGGGTGTTCACGAAAGTGATGGCGGTGGTCGCAGCTCATCTGCGCAGATCAGGGGTTCCAGTCTTCCCCTATCTCGACGACTGGTTGTTGAAGGCGGGCTCGCCCCAGGCAGTCGTCTCCCACCTCCAGACTACGGCGGATCTCCTGCATTTGCTGGGGTTTTCCATCAACGTGCCGAAGTCACACCTGAGCCCCTCTCAGAAGCTCCTCTTCATCGGAGCGGTTCTCGATTCGGCGCAGTTCCGGGTCCATCCACCGGAGCAGCGGGTCCGGGATATACAGGCCCGGATTCCCATCTTTCGGCCTCTATCCTGGGTTTCGGTCAGGCTAGTGTTGCGGCTTCTGGGGCTGATGGCCTCCTGCATCCTACTAGTGCATCACGCCAGGCGGCGCATTTGGGCTCTGCAGTGGGACCTGAAGTTTCAGTGGGCCCAGCATCACGGCAACCTGTCCGACCATGTCTTGATCTCGGAGGGCACTGCACAGCAGTTGCAGTGGTGGCTCACGGACCGCGATTGGGTCACGGGCAAGAGCCTCTCCCTACCGGAGCATGTCGTAGTGACGGATGCGTCCCTCCTGGGATGGGGTGGCCATATGGGAGAGGCGGAGATCAGAGGCCTCCGGTCTCCGGCGGAGTCTCGCCTCCACATCAACTTGTTGGAGCTGCGAGCGATCCGACTTGCACTGAAAGCCTTCCTTCCCTCTGTCCGGGGAAGTGTCGTGCAGGTGTTCATGGACAACACCACCCCCATGAAGTATTGCAACAAACAGGGCGGGGTGGGGTCGTGGACCCTTTGTCAGGAGGCTCTGCGCCTCTGGACATGGCTGGAACACCAGGGCGTCACCCTGGTGGTTCAACATCTGGCGGGCTCTCTGAACGCCAGAGCAGACGAACTCAGCTGCCGGTGCATGATGGATCACGAATGGCGTCTGAACTCCGAGGTGGCGCAAGGTCTCTTTCAGCAGTGGGGAGAGCCTTGGTTAGATCTATTCGCCACCGACGAGAACGCGCAATGTCAGCAGTTCTGCGCGTTGGAATTTCCAAGGCGGCACTCGCTCGGCGACGCTTTTCGTCGCGAGTGGAGTTGCGGTCTGTTGTACGCCTTTCCGCCTATACCACTTCTGCCCAGAGTGCTGAAGAAGATCAAGCGCGACCGGGCCCAAGTCATCTTGGTGGCTCCGGATTGGGCACGAAGGTACTGGTATCCCGAGCTACTCAGTATGTTGACCGATCCTCCAATACGTCTGCCCCTTTGGGAGGATCTTCTGTCGCAGCAGCAGGGGACGGTCCTCCACCCGAACCTGTCCAGCCTCCACCTCCATGCGTGGAGATTGAGCGGCGGCAGTTGATGCCATTTGACTTGCCTCCTGAAGTCTGTGATATCATTCTGGCAGCCAGGCGTCCCTCCACTAAGACGGTATACGCCTGCCGGTGGAACAAATTTGTGGCATGGTGCACAGCAAAGGCTGTGGATCCCCTCTCCGCCCCTCTTTCTGAGGTTCTCCTCTTTCTTCTTTCTTTGGCCCGGCAGGGCTCTGCCCTGGGCACCTTGAAAGGTTATCTTTCTGCTCTCTCTGCCTTCTTACGGCTTCCAGATCAGCCCTCTATTTTCAAGTCCCCTGTAGTGTCACGCTTTCTTAAAGGCATTACTCACACGTTCCCTCCTGTCCCTTTCGTAATGCCTCAGTGGGACTTGAATCTTGTCCTGACATTCCTGATGTGCGCTCCCTTTGAGCCTCTTCACAATTGTCCTCTTCGTCTTCTCACTCTTAAGACTGCTTTCCTGGTAGCCATCACCTCGGCTAGACGGGTGAGTGAACTCCAGGCTCTATCGTCCAAGCCTCCTTTTCTATCTATTCATCCGGACAAGGTTGTCCTTCGCCTCGTCCTTCCTTTCTACCGAAAGTGGTGACCCCCTTTCATCTTGGGCAATCTGTCACCTTGACCACCTTCTTTCCGCCTCTGCATCCTTCCAAAGAGGAAGACCGGCTCCACCGTCTGGACCCAAAACGTGCACTCTCCTTTTATTTGGACCGCACTAAACAGTTCCGAGTGGACGACCAGCTTTTCGTTGGGTACGTGGGTGCAAAGAAGGGAAAAGCTGTACACAAACGGACCATCTCCCGGCGGGTCGTTTTGTGTATAAAAATCTGTTATTCCTTTGCAAAAAAGGAACCGCCTGTTGGGCTGCGCGCCCATTCTACTCGGGCCACAGCGGCTACGACTGCTTTGGGACGGGGAGTCCCTTTGCAGGACATCTGTCAGGCGGCGACATGGGCTTCGCTGCACACGTTTGCCAGGCATTATTGCCTAGACAGCCAAGTCCGGAGGGATGGCTTCTTTGGCCGTTCTGTCCTCCAGGACTTTCTGGTGTGATCTTGGTTCGCAGACCCACCACCGGGGTTGGTATTGCTTGGGTATCTATTCTAAGGTGAGGAATCTAACTAACGTGTTTCTTTCAGATGAACAAGTTACTTACCTTCGGTAACGATGTATCTGTAAGAAACATTAGTTAGTTAGATTCCTCACCGACCCACCCATCCTCCCCGTTCTGCGAACTGACATCTAGGGTTAAGGCTATCCCTTTCAGGGCCCTAGAATTTTTTGGCACCAGTGTCGGTCTCTTGCATGGCTCTGCGTTCCTGGCACGGAAGGTTATGTACAAGAACTGACGTCAGCGCGCGAGGGGGCGTCTAAGTACTTCGACGACGTCATTCCGGCGCACGACGCTGACGACGGACGCGGAGCCGCAGACGACGTCTAGCGACGCGCAAGGGGTATTGCTGATAAAAAATCTTCCGGATCCAGTCTGACGCCTGGGGATAATCTAAGGTGAGGAATCTAACTAACTAATGTTTCTTACAGATACATCGTTAGCGAAGGTAAGTAACTTGTTCATCAAACCCATCACCGAAATCCTGGACTCCCAGGGTAAACTGGTGCGCTCCCAAGCCTAGATTCTAGGGGCTTTTTACGGCTACTACGCGTGGATATACAATGACCCAGCCTCAACTCCACAGGCCGTAGTGGATCGTTTTCTCGATCCCCTGACTATACCAAAAATCACAAGGACAGATAGGGAGGCCCTAGAAATGACGATAACAGCGACAGATGTGACCCGTGCCTTACACGCCCTAGCCCATAATAAGGCGCTGGGATTAGATGTGCTTCCACTAGAATATTACACAACTTTTTCTGTACAACTGGTCCCTCGATTGGTAGAGATGCTCGCGACTGCGCTAGAGAAGGGAGAACTACCGAGATCTCTGAGAGAGTCAGTACTCGTGACTTTCTTAAAGCCGCATCGGGATCCGCAGCAAATGGCCTCCTAGCGCCCTATATCACTACTCTCCGCTGACTGCAAACTCCTCGGGGAAGATACTGGCAGACAGGTATGCACAAATTATACGTCACCTGGTCAATCCGGACCAGTGTGGATTTATCCCCGGTAGACGCCCATCCCAGAACATACGCCGCATATTCCACGTCCAAGACCAGGTGAAAGGGATATATCCCAGGTCGGCCTGTCTCATCCTAGACCTCGAGAAGGCATTTGATTCCCTCACTTGGCAGTACCTTTTCACGGTCCTACAGCGGGCGGACATTGGCCCCACCCTCATCGCCTATACACAACTCTTATACACTAAACTCACCTCACGGGTTCGCTTGGGACGCTATATCTCGGCAGAATTCGCGGTTCGGAGGGGCACAAGGCAGGGATGCCCGCTGTCCCCCTTACTTTTTGCCCTGGCAGTCGAGCCCCTGGCCATACGGCTTCGCCAGGAGGGAGCGCGCTGGGGCATTCCCATAGCGGGCACCGTGCATAGTGTCTCTATGTACGCTGACGATCTCTTAATATACGTGCGAGACATCACAGAAGACTTGACCCCCCTTTGGGTGACACTGACAGAATTCGCAGCAGCCTCTGGGTTAAGGGTGAATTCGGATAAATCCACAATATACCCGCTGCATCCGGGCCTACCCCCTCAGGAGGTTAGACTGGGTAGTCAACGAGTGCCTTGGAGCGCGGAAGCACCCCGATATCTCGGGATCCGCCTTTATCAATTCTCAACCGATATTTTTGAGGGTAACCATAGTAGGGCATTGGCGGGCATTGAAGCCGCAGTTGGATTTTGGAAAAGCCTTCCGCTGGCCCCAATAGGCCGAGTGGCTTTAGCCAAAATGATAATGGTTCCACGATTATTATACTACTTTACCAATCTACCAGTGATCCCACCTAGAACCTTCTTTTGGGATCCGGACTCGATCCTCAGCGCGTTAATTTGGGGCTCTACCAGACATAGAATAGCACTGAAAAAACTACAATTACCCACTACACAGGGTGGCCTAGGCGCTCCCTCCTTCGAAGCCTACTTCTTAGCGGCACAACTACAGTGACTCTCCCACTGGACGGAGGAAACGCACACCATAACGGGTCGGGTACCCGTTTCGGATCCGTCGTCTATTGTTCCCTGGCACCAAACCAAAACATACATATCCCCTACAGGTGGCAGTGGCACGAAGGTGCATGCAAAGAATACACTGCATGTCCTCAGAGACACCCTTGTATTCTCTACTCCCATTAATTTGGGTGGCCCAAGCGTGAACACTATTACACAAACAATATGCTCACCACATGGACATCCTGTGGCATCACCGAGATGGAGTCCCTTTTTGAGGACGGACAGCTTAGACCATTCCGAAGTCTCATGGACGACTACGATCTTCCCCCAGGGCAATTCTTGCTTAACCGCCAACTACTAGATAGTTACCGGCCATACCAGGACCTCTCGAGGGGGGAACCACACACACATCCAGTTATTCACGCGATTTTACATATGGGAGCGGGTCGACACCTAACCACATGGCTCTATAAGGCCATACGAGAGCTGACCAATAAACCGCTAGTGACCCTACGTGCCATTTGGGAGGCTGAAATTGGACGCACACTTCACGAGAAGGAATGGGAGAAAACCCTGGAATACCCCAAGAAGGTATACAGAAATGCACCCTTTAAAAACATACAATTTTACATACTCCATAGAGCTTATTTGACACCAGCACGCCTCCAACGATTCTACCCAGACACACAGTTCCCTTGCCCCAGATGCCGATCACAGGATGCAGATTTCCAACACATGGTTTGGAGTTGCCCCATAATCTGATCTTTTTGGCAGCACATCCATACTGCTCTAGGGGACCTCACAGGGATCACATGCATGAGCACATGGGAAGCCAGCGCCCTAGGTATCTTCCGCACACACAAACAATACAAGGGGCAGACTAGCTTTCTCTCCCTAGCGGTGTTGTTAGCCAAACGGAGCATCGCCATGCACCGGCGTTCCCCCACTGGTCCCCCACTCACGGCTTGGGTGGGAGCCACACACAAATGGGCGGCAGCGGAGGAGGAAACGTTGCGGGAGGAGGAGGTGAGAGGGGTTCGCAAGCATCCCATATCAATGGATTGGGCCCTGTTGTTATATCGTTTTAAGCAACTGACCCCCGGCGAAGACCCAAACGGTGACTCACCTACACTACCAGTCCTGCAAACACAGTCTAAGACCCTGACCGACCAACTCCTTCCTATTCTGGGGACACAATCACTTTAAAGGCAGCTTTATGGCGCATACCGCCACTCCTGCCGGTCGAGCCTAAGAGTCAGTTCAATTGCAAATGATCGGTGCGTCACACCCACACGATTGTCCGAGCGTCAGTCTGGGAGGCCCGGACATGAAATTCCATTCTCATCCCCTAGTTCTTCCTGTGTTATACCCCAGTTCGCGTGACATATTCACTACCAGGGTCCATAGGGTTCATAAATTGTTTTTTAGGTTATCCTTCTATCTACGACAAATGATATGTGATACCAGATACTGTAATATACGATCCAATGGATTGAAAGATCTGTCTGTTGTTCATCACAATTAACCTAAAAATTTCAATAAAAATATGTTACAAAAAAATAATGTCCATCAATATGTCTTGTGTTCTTGGGCAGCTTTCTCATGCTTTATGGGATTCTTTGCAGATTAAGTTGCCATCACTTCCGGATGTCCTCCGGTCTGATATTGAGCAGCTGATTATAGATGGTCAACAGGCTTCCAAGCTGATAGTTTAATATGGCATTGATACTACTGATTCAGTAGGTCGAGCCATGACATCTTCAGTTTTGCAGCATAGAAGTCTTCTAGATAAACATAATTGTGCATGTTCCGCCATCTAGTGGTTGGAGTCGGAAAGTGCTTTGTATTTTTTATTTTATTTTTGCTTTGGGAGGTTGTGAAACCTGATCCCTCTGGTGAGGCTACAACCCCCATTGTATGTGTGCAGGCTCTCAGATTATTTTTTCCGCCATGGAGATCGGAGGTGCCCCGAAGACTTCGGTGAAAAGACAGCAGCAGACGCATGCAACAGAGGAGGCCCACCAGAAACTCCAAGGAGATAGGTGGTAATAACAGAGTTGCATGAGGGGTTAATCTTGAGCAAAGCAGCTTGTTTGGCGCTGCTCACATTATTCCTCATGCCGCAGGGCAAGTACATTTTTCGTTGCCTTTTACAAAACTGTCCCCAGACTGTTAAGGAGATGCTCTGCACAGAGCGAATGCTTCATCCACAAACGAGGTAAGAATTTCCTCTTGAATGTATGATAGCATCATGACTGATGAAATGCTGCACGCACAAGTGCAGGACTTTAAAAATGTAAGCCGCATTTATAAAAAAAAAAAGATTTGCAATATATACTAGTCGGTCGAACCTGCCGGTATTTACAGCACCATGTTGGTACGCATGCAGGGTTTTGGCACTGCATTTCAAACGCACAAATAAGCAAAAGGCTTCATGGGAAGGGATTATTTCCCAGTCTTTAATTCATTTTCAGACACAGCTAGAAGTTAGCTCAATCGTGACCTACACTTATAAGGTAAAGGACGTAGTTTTACTTAAAGAGAAAATGTAAAACTCTTTAAACGATTGCCAGCAAAACAGGGTGCTTAATTCCCTACTATCTAGCTAGTGGGCATAACAAACATTTATAACAAGCATTTACAATGCAATGGTCTCGGCATTGGTAAAATTAGAGCTATTGGCATTGCTCATGACATTATTTTTGTTTGTTTTTGTTTTTAAAACATTTAAAGAAACGGCATTGTCATGAGCAATGCCAATAGCTCTAACTTTAACAATGCCGAGACCGTTGCATTGTAAATGCTTGTTTAATTATAGCGCTTGCTTTTAGTTTGTACACAGCTTTGCTCTGCAGACTTGAAGATCGATGAGCGGGAGCAGTACGCGTGCAGGCATTTACAGGGCATGTCACTTGTGCTTAAAATCACGAGTTATATAAACTGCTAAATAGTGCCCGGCGGCGGCAGTAATACTGCGGGGGCGGCGTGCGCAGCTGCACCCCCAACATCCATTGTCCAGTTCGAGTGTAACAAACGGTCACGAATTCATTTGCAGAGGATAACACCGTGCGGTCAAGTGAGGAGACCCTGGTCATATGAGCCAGCTCTCCAAAGTACACAACAAGCAGTGTACTCGCTGGAATCTTCTCTCTTTCACAAACTGTGTACGACCAACCAATAGCAAATCTTGGGAGATCGCCAGACTGGGCCACTCATTTTACTGCAATTTTGCCAACAAATAAACCCCACCCCACTTATCTACAATTCTGAAACATTTCCAAAGCTGCAACCCCCAATATTCCCTGCCGGAAACGTTTGAAATGTACGTGTTTAAATGCAGACATTTGGCTTGTTAAGGGCTGCGCAGGAAGCCATTGTCATGCAGCGGGGGAGGGCGCGGGGGTCCCGTGAAGGCTGGTCTCCACTGGGGGCATTCAAGGACGGGCCTGCCGCGTTCATAGAGCTCTGTCTAGGCCCCTGCTGGGAAACCTGCGGCCCCCTTGCATTTATCCACCCAGTTTGTCAATTTTATCAGCTCTAAAGGGATTAAACGCCCCTCCAGCATGTGAAAATAACTGGCGCCGAGCTCTCGCGCTTCTCAGCTATTTCCAACGAACCGCTCATTCAGTCCGACTATTTTTTATTGTCAGGAACCTGTAGCCTTGTTTAGCTCATTATTGAACAAAGACTACGAGGCTCAGAATGCAGAGGGGGACAGCGGACTGGTTTAGCTACTCCCAGATTTACCTGGCAACATTGAGAGCGAGAGCGGCGTCGGAGCAGCTTTACCTTTGGGCGTGAAAAGGAAGTTCTTAGAAGTCAAACAGATAAAGGCAAAAACAAGGCAGAGCAAAAGGCAAGCACACCACTGCCTTTCTCCGAGGCAGAGCAGAAATGCCTCGGAGAAACGCAGTGGCGTTTTCGGATTCGGGGGCGTGTTTTGCTTTTATCTCCTCATGCCATTGGCTGGAGGAGATAATTAGACTTTCTGGAAAAAACACGCCCCCCGATCCGAAAAGGACGGGGCCTAATCGGAATGACGGACCTCTTCTCCAATGGCTGGCCAGCATTCAAGAGGCCAGCCAATGGAGAACAGGGGAGAAGAGGGGCGGGTTCAAGCCCCTCTTCTCCAAGTCATTAAATCTCGGATCGAGACTGCGCAAGCGCAGCCTTCGAGCCGAGACCTAAAAAGCACCAGAGAACCAGTTTTAACTAGCGGCAAAGCCAAACCTTTTGGTTTGCACGTAGCACAATTCTCAACACGGGCCCTGTCCCCCCTCCCTGATACAATTAGCATCAAGGAGGCTTCTAGCATTCCACTGTAAAGGCCATAAAACTCCCCTGTTCCCGCCGAACACGAGGCCTTCATGTTGACCTCTGAGGCATCATAAATCAGGGCCTTATCTCCGGGAAGCCCATTCCTGAACGGCCTTGCTAAACAGGGCCTCGAAGGGGGTTTTAGTTTCTCAATAAAGGCGTACATAAATTAAAGCACTTCATTACGTTTTTTCATCCTCACCTTCCCAAAGGCCAAAATGTATTGTAGGGGGATTTTTCCTCTGAAACTCCCAAAACCATGCTATATCACATATAGCAACCATATGACAACATTTAGCAGTTACTAAAGCACCTGGCTATAATAATTCACTGCAAAGCTTTTTCGCGCAAGCAGTACAAGACAAAGCATTTCACGCAGGCTTCACAGCTATGCTGGACATAAGTCTGAAAGATTGCACTACCAGAAAGCCGCTGATAACATAACACAGCGACGAGGAACAAATAATTCACGGTAAAGCATAGGGCATACAATAAATGAAAGCCTCATTCATGCGCAAACAGGCAGGCGCTTGCAAAATAGCACTAAGTACTAATATGCGCACAAGTGCAGTGTTACCTGATGAGCCACTACATTCAAAGAAGTTGCAATAGTAGGGGACCTTGTACATTAAGCCTATTATACCAAAATAACACATATCATCAGGATACTCTATGGGAAATACAGATGCGGTTTATCGCACACCCATAAAATATAGCACACACAGTTACAAAACATAGGGCAATAAATAGCTCAATCACACAGGTAATATGCAAACATTTACCAGTGAATACAGCCACTTACAAAGATTTTACAATCTTGCTGCACAGCATTGCAACAGGCAACATCACAGAGGTGCCTGGTACCACAAGGTACAAATGCGCGCAGTTTCGCACCATTACCTACAGACCCTCTACAAACTCTAACGTGGCAAGGCTATGTTAATCAAGAACAAATAGCATTTAATCTTGCACGCAGAAATACAGGGGCTGGGCCTACATGTAGACAAATACATAGAGCCATGCACCTTCCACTTTGTAAAATTACACCCATAAAGGGCAGAGTAAAACCAAAAGATTCAGGGTTTGCATTTGTATGCACCCAAAATATATACAGTCAGCCCTTAAAACATCTCAAACATTGGAATACATCCCCACATGATAACGCACATCAAAGAGGGGAGATATATTTATATATATATATATATACATTCTATGCATATTGTCGAATATATATACATCTGTGTATTCCAATGTATAGGGATATATATGTATATATATCCAGAAGGAAAACACTCCAAAGGTAAAAAATATATATATAGATACATAGGTACATAAAGGTGTAGGAGTGTGGACGGTTTTCATATATGGGTGTGTATATATATATATATATATATATATATATATATATATATATATATATATATGTGCATATATATATATATACTTGGGCGTGTAGGGGTGTATATGTATATGTGTAGGCATGCATGCATGTACACGCCACTTACCAGTAACACCCAACGCATGGCGCCGGTGTAAAATTTACAGCATACATAATTTTCTGATACAGACAGTGCTGCAAATATGACACTATACATACTTTAAACGCACTGTTACTTCTAAGGGGCAATTAAGTCTCAATCACCAAGACTCAAACCGCAAAATACAAGTACATATCTACGCACGCTGTAGGAGAGTAGGGTCTGCTATCCTAAGGTCACCCCAAATTTTTGCTTTTGCTTCACTGGTTTTATGATGCTGTGTCTGAATATTTACCGTAGGGCTGTTCACAGCCATGTCTTACATGGTTGAATTTTGTTCTGTTTTATCAAAAGAGAAGGTTTTCTTTTTCATCCTTCTTCACTTTAAGAACATCCTGGATATTTCCATATTCTTTGGCATTGGTACTATTGATAGTCTTACCTTTTCCTGTTGAGGTTGGATGTTCTCTGTCTCCTTGGGAACATTTCTCTTTCTCCTTGGGAACATTTCTCTTTCTCTATTAATCATTTGGTATTATCTGTACTTTACAGCCCTTTAAGGGATCAACGTGCGAACTTATGATCTGGTGCTTTGTGTGTTCTTATATAACCAAATATATGTATTTGGATTCTTGTCTGCCTTACAGTCAGATTGGATTTTGGCTAATATGCCTTGTAGACAATTACTCCAACTGGGTTCCCTTTTTAGGTCTCGGGACCATCCGGTCGGCAGACCGGAAGTCCGGAGATTTAATGTCTTTGAGAAGAGGGGCTTGCACCCGCCCCTCTTCTACCCTGTTCTCCATTGGCTGGCCTAGTAAATGCTGGCCAGCCATTGGAGAAGAGGTCCCGTCACTCCAATCATGCCCCGTTCTTTTCGGATCGGGGGGCGTGTTTTTTGCGAAAAGTCTCAGGGAGGAGACAACAGCAAAACACGCCCCCCAATCCGAAAAGGACGCTGCGTTTCTCCGAGGCAGTTCTTCTCAGCCTCGGAGAAAGGCGGTGGTGTCCCGGAGTTGCTCCCTCACCTGATCTCCTTGTTCAAGAGGCCTGTGGCTTCTCTACCAAGGCATGTAGAGTCTCCAATCACCGGAACAACCCCAGTCGCTGCGGAACCCGTATTTTTCCCGCCGAGGCTGCGAGAGTAGATGTTTTTCTTTTCTCAGAAAGTATCATGGCTGTGAGCTTGGCAGGCACCTACTCCGCTGTAAACACCGCACCAGTGTTCCAGGTGCCCTTTCAGGGATCACGCATCAAACATCAAACACCCCGAGCCAGCGCAGACCGTGGCACTGAGGTGCCAGCGCCACGCCGGAGAAGGGCGCGGTGTGTGATATCAGACATGAAAGGCAGGGGAGCGCGCTGGCGGAAGTCACTTAGCTCGGGCCTAATCCCACAATAGTGACTCGGCTCTTTTCATGTCGGGGCTCTGTGTAGTTGTAGGGCTTCGTGCCTGCTTCACAGTCTTCGTGGCACCTTAGTTTCTAATTTAACTGCAATCTGGATTTATCAAAGGGCACCAGTCTGTCTTTCTTTGGCAAATGGCGCCTGACAGATCTCGCCTCGTACCTCCTGTGTTTTAGGGAATGTGTGCATTGGCTATTCCAGACTAGCAGCTGCAGCATTGATCTGGCTTCAGCCTTGGGAGTTGCAAACAACTTTTTGTGAAGTGTCTTTATACCATTGAGCCACAACTGGGATCCCATTTCTTAGGATGCGGTCGCTAGGCGCTATATCAGGGCTGTGAGCTTGGCAGGCAGGCACCTACTCCGCTGTAAACACCGCACCAGTGTTCCAGGTGCCCTTTCAGGGATCTCGCAGCAAACATCAAACACCCCGAGCCAGCGCAGACCGTGGCACTGAGGTGCCAGCGCCAAGCCGGAGAAGGGCGCGGTGTGTGATATCAGACATGAAAGGCAGGGGAGCGCGCTGGCGGAAGTCACTTAACTCGGGCCTAATCCCACAACAGTGACTCATGAATTACCGCCAAAAAGCAGGTTTTGTGACATTAAAAGAAAAAAAAACAGAGCAGGATTTTCAAGGAATTCAGGCCCTAGACAAGGAGAAGAAAAGATAAGCTGTGCAAACAGGCAGGCATGTCTTGTAAGACGCATGCCCCTTTAAAGTGCCCAAGAGCAAACATGCTGGGGGTATTGTGAAGACACAAAGCGCACAGGAAGGCCGGCTTCTGCCTGAGCCCGGCTGCCATTAGTCACCGCGGGGGCCAGTCCTCGGAGCTCAGGGGCCCACCTGACAATGGCTTCTGCAGCTGAGGTCAGCCCCCAAGCCCCCTGTTTGTTCAACAGGGCAGGCCGAGCCGCAGGGAGGCTCATTTAATGCATCCCCCCCCCAGGGTGGTACACAAAGGGTCTAGATTGGAGAGGAGGGGATGTGTGGGGGGTGGGGGGGCACACACCTGGTTCTGCTGCTCTCTGACAATGTACTGGGGTCACCGTCTCAAAGACGGGGTGAGGGCGGCAGACCTGCCTGGGTGGCATACTTACAGTTACCCTCTAGCGCTTGTTAACTCTGTATTTTTTTCCTGGCACTATAAATAGCTGATATTGTTTTTCTACTTTTTAATGACACTCGGGGTCTAAAAGCTTATTAAGTGGAAACCCGGGGAGAGAAACACGGCCCTTTATAGGCTATAAAGGACCGTGTTTCTCGAGCTCAGGTTTCCATTTAATAAGCTTTTGCAACCCGAGTGTCATTAAAATGGAGAGAAACAATATCAGCTATTTATAAAGCCTAGAAAAAAACACTGAGGTTACAAGCGCTATAGTAACACAATTTATGTTTAGTATTGTTAGTATAAATGCTTTTTTATTACAACCTTTATTGGCATTATTAGTTGTAATCCTGTCTCACGTCCATTGGCCTGACTGGGCAAAAGCACCAGGACACACGGTTTGTGAGGGGAAAGCTCAGGAGTGGAGGGCAAAGGATTCAGCTGGTAATCAAAGCACTAGGGTTTCAATAGAAGCCCCTCCAGTCCAGTCCATTCGAAGAGAGATGGGGGCCTGGGGAGGAGAGAGAGCAGATAAACAAAGAGGCCAAACAGTGAATGTGCATAAGATTGACACTGTTTATTGATTGAAAACGACCCCTCCGCAGAGGGGCAGGCAATTAAATGGACAGGTGGGTAGAACTCTGCTGCCCTCACGCCCAAGGGTAATCCTAGAAGGGAAAGGCCAAAGAAAGAAAGAGCACAGGCGACAAGCTCGCACCAAAAGGAGAGGCCAAGATTTTAATGTGCATAGAGCACAACCACCCCCTGCAACTAACCATGACCTGGGCACCTCTCGGCATTGTTAAAGTTAGAGCTATTGACATTGTAAATAACAATGCCGTTTCTTTAAATGTTTTAAAAACAAAAACATAAACAAGAATAATGTCATGAGCAGTGCCAATAGCTCTAACTTTACCAATGCCGAGACCATTGCATTGTAAATGCTTGTTAGTATTTTCCAGAGTTTTGGTTTATTTTATTCTCTTAACCTTCTAGGCCAAGTGTGGTCGTAATTGTTTGCTGCTGGCATGGGCTCATTTTCATGTGGGTTCTCTTTAGATAGTACTAGTCTGTTAAAATACGTTTGACAGATAGCATTATCCTAATGCTAAGTCACCCAAGGTGTTTCATGGAGTGTGCGATGTTTCTCTTGATATTATATTGTATGGTAATTTAGGACTGGGTTTTCAGTCCTATTTATCCATGCGTGTATGCAGAGTTTAGTTTTCTTAAGTGTGTTGCATATGTGTTTATACATGCTGAGGTATGGTTCTGCTATATATAATAAAAAGGATGTGACTTTTTTTTAATAAAGTATTTTATTGTGAGGTGCCATTGCCTTTCTCTTAGCTGTACATTTTGGGTTTGGATCTATATGTATGCGTGGAGTGCAGATATATAGATTTGGGTATAAATGATTGATAGTTATAGCAGAGTCTGCTTAATTGCCTTCTTTCCATCTTTACGGGCACTGTGCATTGAGTGAATTCTCGGGTGATCACTTGTTCAAAAACAATGTTCTTTGATTTATGGATGGACTATGACTTTCATCTGTCTTGATACATAGATTGATCTTCCCGAAATTGCAATAAATGTGTTTATTCATCTTAGCTTTAATGTGAAGGGGGTTTGGAAGCCCTTTTTCTCCAGCTATCTTACAGATTTCCTGCAGATTTTCTTTACTGATTAAGGGAATGCGGGTTACATAACGTTCACTTTGCCTTTGGCCCTTCTAGTCCAAGGGCTTACTTACCCTTTGTAGGTTAAATAATATTGTCTAACTGTTGTCAGATATCTTCTGACTAGGTATTATCCTGTTCCCCTTGAGGCTTTGGTTTTTCTGTGCCTGCGGGGTTGTTTTGTATGTACATTGTGTTCATTGCCACCTTTTTTTGTAAGGAGCCATGCTCTTTCCGTCTAATTGCTATGTATGTCTAATCTGTGTTTAACTTCTACCAGCTGTTTCTCTTTGAGAACTTTGGTAGGATTAGTACGCAGACCCTCCTCCTGGTAGGTATAGCTATGGTATTTAATTCAAAGTTAAGGAACCTGCGGCTAAATGTCTCTTATCAGATGAACAAGTTACTTACCTTTGTTAATGTATTATCTGGTAGAGACACAGTCTAGCCACAGATTCCTTAACGTCCTGCCCAACCTCCACGCTGTGCGAACAATCTGTTGTTCAAGGGTTACACCCTTTTCAGTATGGTTTATATAACTGTAATCACGGTTTCATGTAATTTCGTATTTCAATGGACCATTTGCTCTTACTACTTACATTTTGTATTGGTATTGCCATACCTTTCATTATCCATTTGCTAAACGTCACACCATTGGATCTTTCCTTATGGGCTTTGGTTGGGGTATTATCATACCATGTATTTCCATTTTCTAATTCGATTTTTAAAGCGATATTGATATTTTTTTTCACACTATTTCACATCCAGTTTCTATAGTGGCTCTGTCTTTAGCACGGAACGTTTCACAGAAGAAACTGACGTCGGCGTGCTGGAGGGGACTTGTATAACTCCACTCAACTCACAACCGGAGTCGATGTCATCACGGATTCACAAAGCGCCATCCCCCGGTGCGCAGAGGGACTGTTGAAAGATTTCCTGTCTGACGCCTGGGGAGAATTCAAAGTTAAGGAATCTCCTGCTAGAGACTGTCTCTCTACCAGACAATACGTTACCAAAGATAAGTTACTTGTTGATTATGCTCTACCAGCGGGCAGAAACACTTCTTTCATTTAGGGGTGGGTAGTGTAGCCCAATGTCAGGACAGACTTTTATCTAAAACAATAAAGTAATTGATAGATATTCACCTTTTTTCATTCATCCCCTCACCTTAGAAGCCACATTTGTGATGGGTACATCTACCTGCAGATTCCTCACCTGTAGAATCATCCCAGGTATCAGATGTGATCCAGAAACTTCAAAGGTCTCACTTAGCTGGTATCGGGTGCTATATTTGCATTGACTCCAGAAGCGGCACATGATGACGTCACCAAAGCTATATAGCGCCCACCTGAGCACAATTACATCAGCTCCCTTTTTTCTGCACTATTAACGCAGATCTAGTGCTTACTCTGAGTCGTGTGTTGTTACAATTGTTTTTATCTTGTCCATTTCTATGTCTGCCTCAAACCCTACCCCTCATAGGGATTGTGAGGTACAGAAGTCCATAACAGACTCTTCAACCTGCTTATGGTACTTGGTGTCGGACCACATTTCCTGTTTCTGTGATTCTTGCCATATTATGCACCCTAAGGCCATCAAGGCTATGGAGAATAAACTTTTTATGGTCCCCGGCTCATAACAGGCAGAGCGATCAACGCTGAAGGCAGTTTCCAGATCGCCTTCCTTTCATTCCTCAGAGGGGGAATACACGTAATCACAGGAAACAACAAGGGGAGTCCCTTAGGTCCCCCCGTCTCCCACAGTTTCTTCATTATTAGAGCCGGAATTCATTATGTTGGAACCCCCTGATCTCCCTCCTAGCGGCTCTGCGCCTGTGAATCAACTGGACCCATTATTGGAGCTGACTGGACCTCTGTTGACCTCTGTTGACGCTAGTGCCTACAATCCCTGATCGATCTATTTGCCGGATCCAACACATCTGAAATCCCTGGCACCACCTCCATCTTACCCAGATCTCCTGGTACTGGGTACATACCCAGCGGCATTTCTAATGCTATATTCGATGTCTTTACTACGGCTGCATCTCACTCCAGCATGCCACTGAGCACTGAAACACCTGTTGGCCTCTTCATATTTATGCTTGTGGCACTGGTTCTTTAGCCCCAGTATCTGCTCCTGCCTTTACTTCAGCACAGGCTGTAGGATCCAGCTGTCAGGCCCTTGGTCGGCGCCAAAAAAGCTACCAGTACTTCCTCCAGTGCATTGTTCGACACAGTCGATGCCACCTTCTCCACCTTTCGAGGGCCCTTCTCATAAAAGGTCCACGAGGGAAGCCCAGAGGCTCTTGAAAGGATTCATGATCTCTTAGGATAAGATTCTGACCTCCTTTAATCTATATGCCTATGGGGACAACAGAGAAGAACATCAATATACCCTGCAATGCTTCTACTCGGCCAGTGGGCTTGATACTTCCACAGAGATAGAATACCCCGTTGCGCCTCCAACCCCAGAAGTCATGTCATTTCATTCTGTGGTCAGGAAGGCAACAGAAGTGCAGGACCTGTAACTAACGTCAGTGGATGTGAAAACAAATGTCCTCATGGAGGTTCTTCTGCCATCGGCCCCAACCTCAGATCCTCTGCTTCCAATTAACGAAGCCCTGTTAGAACCTGTTATGGCAGCCCAGGAAAAAGCCACCACAACAATAGTGGTGAATAGAATGGTGTTCAGGTGTTATTTACCCGCTCCGGGTGATCTTCCCTTCCTCTCAGCACATAGTTCACTAGAGAGTTTGGTAATCAATGCTGCTTTCTCCTCCGGTCAAGTAGAAGGCATATTGCCTAAAGTTCCCTTGGTTAGGGAGTCTAAATGACTGAGAGCTGGTAGTAAGAATTTTTTTTTAGCTGGCAGCCTGGTGGTGTAATCTCTGAATGCGAACTGCCGTTTAGCCCCTTCTACATGCGCCTTATGAGACCTGTCCCAGATAGTCATAGTTGGAAAGTCCCCCTTTTTTACATGGGTACCGCCCCTTTTTGCCTGCCATCTGATGCAACCTAGCTTGATGTGCCCTGGGTCCCTGCCAATCAGGAACTCAGGGCCTGTGTTCTTTCCTAAACCTGTACCTTTGTACCCACAAGTGGCACATCTATGGCCACATGCAAGCGACATGCAAAATGTGCCATGGATACCACAGGCACTGTGACCTGGGAAGGCCTCTAAGGACAGAAGCACCTATTGTGTCACCCTACAGACCCTGCACCTTAACACCCACACCGTGCCATTGCAAGCTGTGTGTTTTGGTTCAGAGAAAAGTGAAGTCGACATGGCACACATCCCTGTGTGCCATGTCTGCAACCCACTGCCTGAGGCCTATGAAGTCACCCCTCTAGCAGGGTGCACTAGCCCTCAGGTAAAGGTACAGTGGCATGAGCCCTGTACACCTACAGTGTCTAAGTCCATTCTTTGACATTGTAATTGTAGTAAAGCCATAAAGAACATATGGTCAGAGAGTTGCCATTACATATTCCACAGCTCGTTAATGTCTTTACTAAAATGTGGGAAGTTTGGCCATAAGCTTCTCAGCACATTAAACCGACATTGATGCCAGTGTGGGATTTAATGTAAAATGCACTCAGAGGGCACCTTAGAGATGCCCCCTGAAAATTGACCATCCCTAGTGTGATTCCTGAAAGGCTGCCCACCATTTGCGACCACCAGACAAGTTTCTGGACCCCTGGGTAGAGAGCCTCCGCTCTCTGGGTCCAGAGAGAAAGCCCATCCTGGGCAGAGGTGTCATGCCTCCTCCCCCAGGAAGGACTGAGTCCACGAAGGGGAAGCTTCGAAGGCCTGACACCTTTGTAAGCTGGCCATGCCTTTTGCTGTCCCCAGCAACTGGCTCTCACCGGTTCTACCCACAACTTTGTGCTGGAAAATCGGTGGAAAACCAAGCTAGGAGGAGAGGTGTGCTCACCTTTGCAAACCCCATCCCTCAGGTGGTGGAGGTGAGGTGAAGCACATGTCTCAGTTCCCTCCATCTTGAAGATGAGGGGACCCTGTCAATTCGGGAGAGGCTCATGCCCCCTCCCACTGGTGGGTGGTATGATAGGGGGTGTATCAACCTCAAGGAAGGGACTCATTGGTCTTGACCTGCACACCGCTTTTAACGCCACTAAATTTAGTATTTAGGGTCAACCCATAACCTTGCTTCCTCAGATTCGAAGGAGACAGAAGGACCGAAGAGCCATGCTGACACAAGAAGAAGAGGACACCTGCTGGTTTGGTCCCAGGCCTACAGGCCTGTCTCACGTTCAACTGCCTACAGCGAGAACCCCGGCAAATCCTGCAACCCCCAGAGCCCGGAGGACCTGGCCTTTTCTAATCTAACAGACTCTGTCTCCTGTGAGCACCGGATTTGTTCTAGCCATGCCTGACCTACAAAATGCGGATCCAGGAAGCCCTGCAATTCTGCACTCGATGCCCACTTCCCAAATTAGAGTGGGCGAACACCACAAGGAGGTCTCCCCAGGGATCTGGTGATCCCGGACCTCCCTCGAACCTAAAGGCGACACCTTCCGGCTCAACCTGAATGCCCCTCCCCCAAACTGCGATCAGAGCTGGTAAGAAGAACCCAACACCAAAAGACACCCCTGCACCCATTGCCTGGCAGCCTTGGGTGGGCCAACCGACAGTGTCCAGGCATCCCCCCCAGCTTCCTACAGTCATCTCGCATGATCCTGAGGACATGCAAGTATTATTCTAAAAGGTAGTAAAAGATGTGCAGAATGCCTCACCGCATCTCATTAAGTTGGGCCTGGACACTCTAGTTTTCGTGGAGAAGACCATTGGTACCTCAGTCTCCATTTGTCAACTCCATACGTGGCTCAGAACTCCTGGCTTGTCAAGCGATGTGCCGGCCAGCTAGTGGTCCTCCTCTTAAATTGAGATTTATTATTAGGAGACAAGGCTGACTCTTCCCTGGAGAGCCTCAAGGCTATCAAGGCAACTGCCTTATGTCTGGGTATCCAGCAGCCTCAACCCCAGCCAGTCAATTTTGATATTTGTGAGGCTTCTCCAGGGGTTTCGTCCTTTTGCCAATGCCAAACCTGCCAACAGCCCCAGATCTCACTGGTCTGCCAATACCAGAGTAGAGCCAGAGGTAAAGGCCATGGATCTCTCCAGTAAACCACCTCCTCATCTTCCTCCTATCCTGCACCTCCAGGGAATCCGGTCTAATTTGCTTACCCAAACCTGCACGGAATCTGTGGGAGGGCGCGTGTCCTTCTTTCTACCGACTTTGAAGGCCATTACTTCAGACCAGTGAGTTTTTCAAGTCTTAAAACGAAGTTACACCCTTTCCTCTTTCAGGTTCTGCCCTCCATCTCAAGCTCCTTGCTGCCTGACGTATGACGCCCTGTTGGTCTCGATCCCGATCAAGAGGAAGGTCCCGGGACTGGTGGCGGAGTCCAATATCCTAGTCACATTCCAAGTCGTCTGGCCACTCGGGTAAGTCTCACAAAAAAGTAGAAAAGTAAGAAGTTTGTCAGCCCACGAGATGGTTTATTGTTTTTATTCAAGGCCTAGCTCTGCCGTTGAGTCTGCGCCTGGGTCGGCTCTGCGCTTCGCCAAGTTTCTGAGAGCCGGAGCAACCCCTGTCCAACTTCATGTGTTGTTATGGGGCCTTTCACCTCATATTTGAGTAGCCCAGTCCACCTGGTGCGCCTTCGGGCCCCAGGGTTTCAGGAGGGGCCCTTACTCGATCCCCTACTCTGACACAGAGCTTGAGGGGCGTCATCTACCTCCACATGGAGTCATGCCTTCCAGGCTGGAGCCTGAGCCTTATTGCTATTGGTTAGGACTTGGGAAGGATTGGGAGGGGTCACTGGACCCTGAAGAATGCCAGCTTTAGATACCCAAATGGGCTGGTGTGAGGACTTGGCGGAGGCCAGTGCCCTGGACATTTCTCCAGAAACTGGCATGCTATCTCCCCCCCCCCTAACGTGGCTACAGAGGAAGGAGCGTCCTTTGCAATGATGGTGAGCAGGGAAGATGAGGTCCTGGACCTTAGCCTGCCTTCTGTGGCAGTCAAGGCTAACTTCTTGAGAGAGGTGCTTCTGCCGGGAGGCACCCCCTCAGAACCGCTTCTCCCATTTATTGAAGCCCTTATTGACGTCCTGTTTGGGACCTGGTCGAAGCCCACCACAGGGGTGTAGGAAAGTTGGATCTTTCTGGCATAGGTACCCCAGTTTTTGCCTGGTGTCAGTGTTTTTGTTTTGCTGTAGTTAACTGGGATCCAGATAACCAGGACCCTAGTGGCAGTGCTCTCTCCTCTAAATTCTCTGTTAAGTACTTTGTACATCCCACAATACTGGGGTACCATTGTAAGTCCCTAGTTTATGATACTGAGGTACCTAGAGCATTAGTACACCAGGGGTCTCTCATGGGCTGCAGCATGTATCATGCCACTCATGGAAGCCCATGCAAACAGTGTCTGTAGAGCTGCCATTGCAGTCTGTGTGAAATGGTGCTTGCACCTTTCACTTTGTATATAAGGTTTTGCAGCGTGAATCTTTCCGGATTCACTATGCTGTGCATTATTCCGCGGTCTAGTGGTTGGGTCCGGAATCGTAGTGTTTTTTCTCTTTTTTTCGTGGCCTAGGTGGGCGTCGACGTCCCACTATTTGGTGTCCTCCCGTGACGTTGGCGTGCTTCCTCCGGAAGCTCCTACCTTTGGGCGCCATCTTGAGATTCTTTTTTCCTCTGTTGGGTCTGGATCGTCACCGAGGAGTTCCAGAGTTTTTGGCAAAAAGGAGAAGAAATCAAGCAGAAAACCACAGAGAAGTTGGAGTTTTCATCACACAACCAGGAACACAGAGCTGGGACGACGAAGAAGGAGAGGAAGATAAAGAACTTCGACGTTCAACGGAGAATGTGCACACAGGGGGCTCCCTGAGCACAGGAATGGACAAAACCCCATTCAAATTTTTCCATAACTGCCACCACAAATACGCGCAAAAGGACCTGCACCCGGTCTGCAACCTCTACCTGCCAATCGACCACGAGAGCAAGGATTGCAACGCCTGTTCGGCATTCACCCCAAGACCCTCAGAGTGAGGGAAAGACCGAGGAGAGCGAACTACGCTATGCAAGGCCAAGGAGAACCTCCGTCGCTCCGGGACTTGGCCCTCTCCAGCGGGGAAGAGGACAACATTGCCGAGGGACGAGAGGACTACACGGTCGTAGAGACCGATAAGAAGTCGACAAAGGAGGTAAGAGACAGGTCGACCCCTAAAACCCAGACAGACTCTCAAAAACCAGAGCCAAAGTCCTCGAAAGGAGCACTGGCGTCGAAGCAATCGACAGGCACAGCTGCGTCCATGGACAAACAGTCCAGCGGATTCTTCGAAAAGGACTTCCAGCCGGCGAAAGCTCAAGAGAAGCCTATGTCGTCGAAGCACACCCCCCGAAAAGGCACGCTCGACGCCGAAGGAAAAAAAGCTGAAGGCGACTTCGACGTCAACATCGACATCGAAGAGAAGCGCCGAAACTCTCGACGCCGAGCAGGCGGCCGAAATGGAGAGGAAGAAAAGAAGGCTCTAGGCCGAAAGGGAGAGTATCCTCCAGAGGAAGAGGCTTTTCGAAGAACGGATTAGCAGAAACACCATCCCTTCGAAGCCCTCGACGGTTGTCGAGGTAGAAGTCGAAGAGGAGTTCGACGCCGCCGACCTGCCGAAAACTCCCAAGACCAGCAGAGCAGCAGGACAAAGAGGGCCTGTATTATTACGAGGGAGAAGGCGAAGAAGATCAACAAACGAACTTGGAACCGACTCCCTCGACGGCGCAGGACCTGGATTGGCAGGACCTCGACGCCAAAAGCCCACAAGAAGTTGTAGAGTCATATCCGTCGAGGCCTTCGCCGCCAGATGACATTGGCATCTACAACATGGTCATCAAGAATGCTGCAGCAACATATGGGGTCAAATTAGAGGAAGAAAAACCAAAAGCCTGCTTCCTCTTGGAAACCCTGCTCCCCACTCAATTTAGGAGCCAATTCCTTCCCATGCTCCCAAGTGTACTGGACCAGGGCAGGGAAGCTTTCAAGGAGCCAGCAACCTGCAGGTCTGTCACCCCTAGGAAAGAGAAAAAATATAAACATTCCTCGAAGGATCCAGCATATATCCAGGGATCCGTACCGGCTGACTCCATTATAACGGCGACAGCCAGAAAGAGGGCCAACATTCCCACAACCTCAGGGCCACCTCCAGACAAGGAGAGTAAAAGGATAGACCTCACAGGAAGGAAAATAGAGAGGAATGCAGCAATTCACTGGCGCATTGCGAACTCCAATTCCCTAATAGACAGACATGCATACCAACACTGGGAAAAGGTCGGACAGCTACTCAAACATCTCCCAGAACAATATCAGCAGAGGGCAACACACCTGGTGGAGGAAGGCAAGAACATGGCCAACAACTGCCTAAAATCGGCCCTGGATGCGACAGACACATCCAGCAGGCTCATGATGATTGGAGTGACAGAATGGAGGCATGTCTGGCTAAGGATTTCAGGTTTCAAACCGGAGGTCCAGAACAATATTCTTAACACAGCCTTCAATGGGGAACAACTGTTCGGCACACCAGTGGATGAGAAGCTGACACAGCTCAAAAAGGAGAATGAAACTGCAAGGGCCATGGGAGCACTGCAGTTCAGGGGGATGATAAGGGGCACCCCCTCAAGGAGACCGAACGGCAGAGGAGGAAACCAGCCGGGAACGTCGCACCAGACTTTCCAGCAAAGTTATCAGGGTAACAATCAGGCACAGCAAGGTCAGCAACAGCAAAACTGGCAGTACCAACCTAGGGGCCAGTCCTTTCGGGGGCGACCGAACGGAAGTGGACAAACGAGAAGAGGGGGGCAGCAGCAATCCACTTCAAAGTGACCCCGCTGTAACAAATGTGCCCACCCACACAACATCTCTATGGGGTCGGCACAACAAAAGGCTCAGAAAACAGTTACAAACACTGAAAGGAGAAAACAGCGAACTTTTAACACCAGTAGGAGGCAGACTAAGACACGTCTTCCAGGAGTGGAAGAGAATAACAACAGACAAATGGATACTAAACATCATACAGTTCGGATACTGTATAGAACTGGAAAAAAAGTCACCAAACAGGAGGCCAACCAACAAAACGCGCACAGCAAAAGAGTTTGCGCTCCTCCAGCAGGAAGCACAAGAACTCCTCCACAAGGAGGCAATAGAAACAGTGCAGTTCAAAGAAAGAAACAAGGGAGTATACTCCAACTACTTCCTTGTGCCAAAAGTGGACGAAATTGTTAAGACCCATCCTGGACCTACCGTGCCTAAACCAATACATAAAAACTCAAAATACTCAAATTCAAAATGACGTCCCAACAAGAAGTTATACCACAAATAAGTGACGGGGATTTTATGTCCACTATAGACCTCAAGGATGCCTACCTACACATTCCCATGAACCGAAAACACAAACATCTACTGAGATTTGCCATCAACAAAGCGCACTACCAGTTCACGGCCCTAGCCTTTGGACTAAAATCCGCACCAAGGGTCTTCACAAAATGCCTAGCTGCGGTAGCGGCGCACTTACGAAGGCAGGGAATTCAGGTTTATCCGTACCTAGACGATTGGTTGGTAAAGGCGAATTCCTACAACCAATGCAAACTACATGCTCAGCGGGTCACGCACACGCTGACAGAACTAGGGTTTTTGATACACTGGAGGAAGTCCTCGATAGAACCAGAACAGGTGAAGATCTTCATGGGCGCACAGATCAACACCATTCAGGGCAGGGTGTTCCCCAGTGAGAAGAGAACCTTCGCACTGCTGAAGGAGACACGTCAATACCGGAAGGATCAACCTCTGATTGTGAGGACAGTGAGCAAACTCATGGGGATGATGGCTTCCTGCATTCACCTAGTCCCCAATATCCGACTCTACATGAGACCATTCCAGGAATGGCTACCGAAGCAATGGTCACAGGCAGCAGGGAGTTGGGAGGATCTAGTGGTTGTAACGCACGCAGTGCAAGAGGAGATCATATGGTGGAACAAAGAGAACATAACAAAGGGGAAACCATTTACACCACCAACTCCAACAGTGACCATCACAACAGACGCATACCAAATGGGATGGGGAGCGCACATGAACCAGCTCAAAGTGAGGGGTTTGTGGACACAAACGGATGTGATAAGACACATCAACTACCTGGAGCTAAAGACCGTGTTCCTTGCCCTAAAAGCCTTCCAGAGACAACTGTACGGCCAGAGAGTGTTGATACAAACCCACAACAATGTTCTACATCAACAAGCAGGGAGGCACACAATCTGTGGCGCTATCAAGCCTAGCGCAGGAGATTTGGATGTGGGCCGTCCCACTATAAATAGACCTCCTGCCGATACATTTACCAGGGAAGGAAAATGTGGAAGCAGACAAACTCAGCAGAGAGACATCAGCATCCCACGAGTGGGAGCTCAATACATAGGAAACGCAGAAACTATTCAAGAAGTGGGGGACCCCACAAATAGACCTGTTTGCAACACACCTGAATGCAAAATGCCAAGACTTCGCATCCAGACAGGCAGGGCAGCAATCCCAAGGAAATGCCCTATGGATAAGCTGGTCGAAGACATTTGCCTCCGCTTTTCCCCCAATACCTCTGATACACAGGGTGCTCAGCAAATGCAGAACAAGCAACATGACACTGATACTGGTAGCACCACAGTGGGCCAGGTAGTCCTGGTTCTCACAGATAATGGAGATGGCGCAGGGGCCACCACACAAGTTCCCAACAAGAAGAGACCTGCTCTCAATGCAAAACGGGGAAGTGCTCCACCCAGAACTGGAGAGCCTCAGAGGCACCCATACAAACTCCGGACTCCATTTTCTGGTCTTTGTACATGTGGGACCACCATTATAAGGTATGTAGTGGACACTGGCAAGTCGAGATGTCGAACTACATAATGCCTGTCCCGAACCTGGTATCAAACATGTTAGAATCATGCAACTACACACATTCCAGTGTTAGTTGCATGATACCATATACTGTGGGACTCCTCGGAGCACCCTCCAGTACCTACCTGTATGAAAGGAGAGTCTGCTTTCATAGTTACCCCCACTTTTTTCTGGTGTTGTCCTGTTTTTTGACTAGTCTATCTAAAAGAGGCAATTAGTTATGGAGTCCTCACCTTAGAGTTATCCCCAGGTGTCAGACTGGATCCGGAGAATTTTTCTTCAGCAGTACCCTTGTGTGTCTGTAGGTGGCGTCGTTGGCGCCATGATCGCCTAAATGACGTCGCGCTATCTACTTAGACGCCGCCCCTGCGCTCTGCCATCAGTTCTTTCTTTTTCTTTGCCAGCCAGGGCAGATCTGGTGAGAGCAGTACCTCGAGTCACTTTTTGACCCTTTTTGCCAACATCTTTTAGACTTGTCACGGCTCCTGGTGCACAGGGATGTCAACTCGGCGGACCGGCGTCAAGCCTCGTGGCTCATAACACAATCTGTCAGTGACCGACCCCCATCTTGTGTGCCTTTGGTGCCTGGTGTGCGTTCACGACCTAAAGTCGTGCTCCGACTGCCAGACCATGGGCCCTTTTTCTGGAGCGGTCCCGAAACTTCTGGAGGCGCTGTTCGAGGTCCCGGTTGAGAGGGAGGTCACAGAGCCATAACCAGCACTCCTGGTTTTCGGGTAAGTCAAAGCACAAAAAGAAGGCAAAAAAGCACGTCGCTCTTCGCGTTCTCCCCATCCATCGTCCGGCTGGCTCTGCCCGCGGAGTCTGTTGGGTCAGCTCCGAGCCCCTCTCCCTTTCTGGGAGCCGAAGCAGCCCCTGCCCAAATTCGTAGTTTTTACGAAGCCCTCCATTCTATTTTTTGGCAGACCGACTCCGCCTGCAAGCCTTTAGGCCCTGTGGACTCGGCTGGGGGCTCTAGGCCTCCGATGCAGGCGGCTTCGGCTCCGGCGCAGCAGATGCCCCAGGGATCCAGGCTTGGATTGGCGCCGGTCGACCTTGTGATACGTCCTCCGACACCAAATCCATTGACAACTCCTCCGACCCCGGTTGTGTCCCCAATTGACGTCGACCCCGGCCTCCCCCACGATGTGGACATGGAGCCGGACCGCCGGCGCCCAACTTCTGGACCGGTGTCGACTGGTAATTTTGTACCCCTGTTCTCCCCTGGTGTTCCCTATTGCCCTGAGTGGCTACCAAAGGAGGGTGAGGAGGACTAGGAGTGGTCTGTGGACCCTCTGGCAGACCAGTTGGAAGAACCGGACTAGAGAGAGGACTTGGGTGAGGCCAGAGGTCTGGACACTTCTCCAGACCTTCGCATGTTTTCTCCCCCGACCGTGGCTATGGAGGAGGGTGCATCATACGCAGTGGTGTTGTGTAGGGCGGCTGAGGCCTTACACCTTGAGCTTCCCACGGTGGCGGTTAGGACTAACCTCCTGACCGAGGTGCTTCAACCGGCAGCGGCCTCTTTGGAGCCCCTGCTGACGTTCAATGAGGCCCTCACAGACATCCTTTTGGGCACTTGGTCCAAGCCCAACCAGGGGGCTTCTGTGGATAGGATGAATGTCCGATGCCACCGGGCGATCCCATTATCCTCTTACAACAGCCCACCGCTGAGAGTTTGGTCGTCCAAGCCTCTACTTTCAAGGGCGCATTTCCTACCACACCACCTGATAGGGAACCAAGAGGCTGGACCACCTTGAGAAGAAGATGATTTCTTCCTCCAGCTTAGGACTGCGGTCGATGAACACCGCATGTCTCTTGGGCCATTACTCCCACTCTGTGTGGGACACGGTCGCGCAGGTGAAGCCACAATGCCTGGGGAAGGCCCGGGCTGTGCTCTCCCGTGCAGTCACCACAGGGAGAGACACAGCGAAGTTTGCCATAAGATGTGGGCTGGACACAGCTCACTTGCTAGGCAGGACAATTTCAACGTCAGTAGCCCTGAGACGCTACGCCTTGCTGAGGTCCACTGGCTTTTCGGCTGATGTCCAAGCTACGCTTTTGGACATGCCCTTTGATGGCCGTCGCTTGTTTGGCAACAAGGTAGACAATGCGCTCGATCGCTTTAAGGACTCCAGAGCTTCGGGCAGATCCTTGGGCTTCACTTTTACCTCCTGCCCCACGCAGTCTGCTTTTCGCCCCTTTCGTTGCTACGGAAGGGGTGCCTCGTCACGTTCTGCCCAGTGCCACAGGCCTGCTCAAGCTTTCCAGCCTGTGCGCGGCCAGGTCATGAGACCCACAGTCGTAGATCTGGGGGCAGCGGGCGGGCCAGTCCACCAGCACCCCCTGTGCAGCAGCCTCCAAGCCCTCCTAGTCTGACCTCTCTGTGGCACCATTCGCCAGTGGGCAGCAGGATTCGCCATCACCTCACTCACTGGCTCAACATCACGTAGGATAGGTGGGTTTTGCAAATAATCTGAAGGGGCTCCTCCCTCCCCTTCAAGACTACCCCCTTCATCCATGCCACCTCTATTCCATCGCATGTCGGAGGATCACTTGGCCCTTCTCCAACAGGAACTTACGTCTCTCTTGGCCAAGGGAGCCATTGAGCGAATTCCTGCCCCAGAAGTAGGTTGTGCTTGTTATTCCCACTACTTTCTGGTGCTGAGTAGTGTCCCTTACTCCCTCTGATGGGTAGGTCACCAGAGAAGAGGTCCGTACCCTTTCTAGTGATACTTAAGGTCTCCCCTGAGGGTGGGTCCTTGTATGCGTCCCGACAACAACTTCTGGAACAGACTGCCTTTTGTCTGAAGATTGTTCAAAGACTCTTCCGCTGGTGGGCACTCGAACTATGCTGTTGTTGAAGCCAGGATCCACAACAAGACTGCTCACGGTAGGAAGAATCCTACTGTCTCCTTGCCCTGTGCTTTTCTGAAGCTCTAGAACTTCTTGGCCGTGCATCCTCCCAGTCACCAAGGACTCAGTATGTATGCAAGCCTGATTTAATCTCCTTTGAAGTGAAGGAGTCACTTCCCTGCATCTGCAGGCACCTCAATGACCGGTTTGCTGACCCCGTTGTTCCACGGACATTACTCGACTCTGCAACACAGGTGGTGGTTTGTTGATTCTCTAGAGTCCTGACCAGTCTTCCCTGAAAGTTGGGAGGCTGTAATCCCCCCTGCAGCCAACGTGGACTGCTTCCCTGTGCATTGCGTCTGTCTGGCTTTACCAAGGCTTCTTGACTCTCTTCACCGAAGATCTTCAAGCGTTAAAAACCCCTGCCTCCAGCCCTGCACTGCTCCAAGCACGTCATCCTGCCTTCATCCTCTGCATCGCGGGCCTTCATCTCCTGTGTGCTGCTGGGGCTTCCTTGTGACCTTCTGTGCCTCCTGCCAGTGGGTCCTCAAGGGGGCTCCACTGATTCTTGCTGACTCTCCATCGTGCTGAGGGCCGGTACTGACTTAGCCTTGCTGGGTAAGTCCCTCAGACCTCGATGGTGTGCAACCAAGCATCTAGTCCAGCGAACTGATGTTTGCGTTTGTCAAGGTTTGTTGATGGTCCTTCCAGCCACTGACCCTGCTGCACTTGTCCAACCGGATGGGACCGCTTGTGAAAGGCTTATAGTCCTCTACAGCGTAGCCTGGTCTGACTTATATTATCCTCTCACCACATCTCAGCAAGTACTTCAACCACAGCTTATATTGTACTCCTGTGTCTCTTGGTCAACTCTGGGTGGTTTGGACTCTGTCCTCTCTGCTTTCAGGTTCTTCTTGTCTGTATTCTTTGTCCCGGTTCCACCGGCCTGCTCCACAAGGTGCTGTAGCTTTTGTACTGTCACGATCCTCCATTGGCGTCTGCGGAGGTTTCCAACACCACTCCACCCTTATGCACCTGGGCTCCCGGATGCAGATATCAGTATCTTCTGGGTATCCATGGGTGGGGTGAAACTCTAACCTTCCTTTTTCAAGTGCTTCCTTTGTGGTTGTTTAGGAAGGGTCTTGGAGCTCTAATTTTCCAACCGCAACTTACCCTGTGTTGTCCTATGGACGTCTGACCCGGCGTAACCACTCTGCACCCGGGCTTCTTGGGGTCCCTGCCTACTCACCTTGGATGGTTCCTTGCTTCCCCTAGGGTCCACCAGCCTTGGGTACTAGTTCCGTTTTTATACTCTCTTCGCAACCCACTATTTACGTATATGGTTTGACCCCCCTGGTAGGGCCTCTGTGTTTTTTTCAATGGTACTTACCTCTTTTCTAAGTATTCTCTGTGTGTAATTGACATCTTTAAATTGGAGATAAACTAAGTTAGTGTCTATTGTGTTGTAATAAAAGTATTTTTCTCCTCACCTGGTGTGGTTTCTCCTTGTGGGAAAAGCTTACTGACCGACTATAGTTTTACATAAAACTGCTTTAAGCCTTAGCTGCTCTCCACTGCTACCCCTTGAGAGCTTTGGCTTTCAGGGACCTAAACATTGTCACTAAGGGTTTAGCCTGAGCTCTGTGCACAGTGCCTCACCATAGGTGGACTCTATATATGGAGCTAGCAGTCTACAAGTGGCTCCTGTGAACAGGACGATTGCCTGCTGCCACCACCCTACCCCAGGGAACTCCAATTTCCTCACACAACACCCCTCCCGGTAGATGTTGGTGGTCCAAGCCGCTACGTCTCATTTGAATTCCGGCGCATTCCCTACTGCCACTTTGGGTAGTGAATCCAGGAGGCTGGAAACCTTAGGTAAGAAGATGTTTTCTTCCACCAGCCTGGCACTACTGTCCAACGACATCTTGTGTATTTTTGGTCATTACTCCCAAAATCTATGGTACTTGGTTCTGCAAGTACTGCCCATGGTCCCATAGGAGGCCCGAGTCTTACTCTCCCAGGCTGTAGCTGATGGGAGAGATACAGCTAAGTTCACAGATGTGGACTGTATACCAAATCGACAGTGGCCTTAAGGGCTATGCCTGGCTGAAGACAACTGGCTTATAATGGGATGCCCAAGCATCGCTTATGGAAATGCCCTTTGATGACTCCCGTCTTTTCGGAGAAAATGCGGATTCAGCGCTGGAGCACTTTAAGGATAACAGGGCTACGGCCAGGTACTTGGGTCTTTGTAAGGCTCCTCCCCAACCACAAACCATCTTTCGCTCCTTTCGTGGCCACAGAAGAGGGTTCCAGCTGCATCTTTCCCTTCCCAGACACTGCTTTGCGCAGGCTTCTCAGCCTCTGCGTGGCCGAAGACGCGGTACACACAGGCCTCGTTGTTCAGGTATCCAGAGGTCGGGCCAGTCCACCCCCAACACCCAGCAGCCAACGCCTCCAAAACCTTATTGTTTGCCCTCATGGACATGCCCTTCGATGGCCGTCGCCTTTTTGCCGACAAAGCGGATAGTGCGCTGGAGCGCTTTAAGTACTCCAGGGCTACGGCCAAGTCCTTGGGCCTCTTGGCCCGCGCCCGCAAACTTCCGCTTTTCGCCCCTTTCGTGGCTAAGGAAGGGGCGCCCCCACATGTCTGTCTAGCCACAGGCCGCAGAACCAGCCTCAATGCAGTCGCGGACGTGGATTCCGCCGAGGCGGAGCAGGGGGACAGATAGCCGGTCAGCCCACATCTGCCCCAGCAGCATCCCCCTCAAAGCCCTCCTAGTCCGAGCTTTCAGGCCCATTCCACGCCAGTGGGAGGCAGAGTTCGCCATCACCTGCTCCACTGGTATACCATCACGTCGGACAGGTGGGTGCTGCAAATCGTCCGAAGGGGCTACTCCGTCCCCTTCGAAGGGACCTCTCCAGCCATGCCACCGCAGTACCACCGTATGTCGGGGGATCACTTGCAACTTCTGCAGGGGGAAGTTAAGGCCCTCTTGGCAAAGGGGGCCATCGAGCGCGTTCCTGGCCCAGAAGTAGGTCGGGGTTGTTATTCCCACTACTTTCTGGTTACCAAGGAGGGCAAAGGGGGCCTACGCCCTATCTTGGACCTCAGGAGCGCCAACGCCTTCCTCCGGAAGGAGAAGTTCAAGGTGCTCACCTTAGCTCAGGTTCTGGCTGCCCTAGACCCTGGAGACTGGATGGTAGCGTTGGACTTGCAGGACGCTTATTTCCACATCCCGTCCTGCCGGCCCACCGGCGTTACCTGCGGTTCACTGTAGGCCACGAGCACTTTCAGTTTACCGTGCTCCCCTTCGGCCTCACCAGTGCCCCTCGGGTGTTCACGAAAGTGATGGCGGTGGTCGCAGCTCATCTGCACAGCTTAGAGGTTCCAGTCTTCCCCTATCTCGACGACTGGCTGTTGAAGGCGGGCTCACCCCAGACAGTCGTCTCCCACCTCCAGACTACGGCTGACATCCTGCATTTGCTGGGGTTCTCCATCAACGTGACAAAGTCGCATCTGAGTCCCTCTCAGAAGCTCCTTTTCATCGGAGCGGTTCTGGACTCGGCGCAGTTCCGGGTCTGTCCTCCGGAACAGCGGGTTCGGAATATTGAGGCTCTGAGTTCGATCTTTCAGCCTTTATCGCGGGTTTCGGTAAGGTTGATACTGCGGCTACTGGGTCTGATGGCCTCCTGCATCCTGCTGGTACATCACGCCAGGTGGCGGATGCGGGCTCTGCAGTGGGACCAGAAGTTCCAGTGGGCCCAGCATCGGGGCAACCTGTCCAACCACATCTTGATCTCAGAGGGAACTGCAAGACAGTTGCAGTGGTGGCTCACGGACCGCGATTGGGTCAGTGGCAGATGCCTCTCCCTACCCCAACTGGAGCATATAGTGGTGGCGGATGCGTCCCTCCTGGGATGGGGGGGGTGGGCACATGGGAGAGGTGGAGATCAGAGGCCTCTGGTCTCCGGTGGAGTCCCGGCTCTATATCAACCTATTGGAGCTACGGGCGATCCGGCTTGCACTGAAGGCATTCCTTCCCTCTGTTCGGGGAAGTGTATTGCAGGTGTTCACGGACAACACCACCACCATGTGGTATTGCAACAAGCAGGGCGGGGTGGGGTCGTGGACCCTTTGTCAGGAGGCTCTGCGCCTCTGGACATGGCTGGAACATCAGGGCATCACCCTGGTGATTCAACAGCTGGCGGGCTCTCTGAACGCCAGGGCGGACGAACTCAGCCGCCGGTGCATGATGGATCACGAGTGGAGTCTGAACTCGGACGGGGCGCAAGGCCTCTTTCGGCAGTGGGGAGAGCCTTGGTTAGATCTATTCGCCACCGAAGAGAACGCGCAATGTCATCAATTCTGCGCGTTAGAGTTTCCAAAGCGGCACTCGCTCGGAGACGCTTTTCGCCGCAGGTGGAGTTGCGGTCTGTTGTACGCCTTTCCGCCTATACCACTTCTGCCCAGAGTGCTGGATCAGGTGTGACCGGGCCCAAGTCATCCTGGTGGCTCCGGATTGGGCATGAAGATACTGGTATCCCGAGCTACTCAGTCTATCAATCGATCCCCCGATTCGACTGCCTCTTCAGGAGGACCTTCTGTCGCAGCAGCAGGGGACGGTCCTCCACCCGAACCTGTCCAGCCTCCACCTCCATCTGTGGAGATTGAGCGGCGACAGTTGATGTCATTTGACTTGCCTCCTGAAGTCTGTAATGTCATTCTGGCAGCCAGGCGTCCCTTCACTAAATCGGCTTACGCCTGCAGGTGGAACAAATTTGTGGCATGGTGCACAGCAAAGGCTGTGGATCCCTTTCCGCCCCTCTTTCTGAAGTTCTCCTCTTCTTTCCCTGGCCCAGCAGGGCTCTGCTCTGGGCACCATCAAAGGATACCTTTCAAGTGTTTCAGCCTTCTTGAGGCTTCCTGATCAGCCTTCTCTTTTCAAGTCTCCTGTTGTCAATAGATTCTTGAAAGGCATTACTCACATGTTCCCTCCTGTTCCCTTTGTAATGCCTCAGTGGGACTTGAATCTGGTGTTAACTTATCTGATGTGCGCTCCCTGTGAGCCACTTCATAACTGTCCTCTTCGTCTTCTGACTCTCAAGACTGCTTTCCTGGTTGCCAACACCTCTGCCAGAAGAGTAAGTGAGCTCCAGGCTCTTTCTTCTAAACCTCCTTTCCTCTCTGTCCATCCGGACAAGGTCGTTCTGAGGACTCAACCTTCTTTTCTTCTTAAGGTTGTACTACCTTTCCCATCGGGCAGTCCATTACCTTACCCACCTTCTTTCCGCCTCCGCATCTCTCGAAAGAGGGAGATGCTCCACCGCCTGGACCCAAAATATGCGCTCTCCTTCTATCTGAATCGCACAAAACAGTTCCGAGTGGACGACCAACTCTTCGTTGGCTACGTGGGCGCTAAGAAGGGGCGGGAAGTGCACAAGCGAACCATCTCTCGGTGGGTCGTTTTGTGCATTAAGATCTGTTATTCCTTGGGTAAGAAGGATCCTCCTCTGGGACTGAGGGCCCATTCCACTCGGGCCACAGCGGCTACTACTTCCTTGGGACGGGGAGTCCCTCTGCAGGACATTTGTCAGGCAGCAACGAGGGCCTTGCTGCACACGTTTGCCAAGTCCGGAGAGACGGCTTCTTTGGCCGTTCCGTTCTCCAGGACTTCCTGGTGTGATCTTGGTTCGCAGACCCACCATCGGGGTTGGTATTGCTGGGGTATCTATTCTAAGGTAAGGAATCTAACTAACGTGTTTCTTTCAGATGCACAAGTTACTTACCTTCGGTAACGATATATCTGTAAGAAACATTAGTTAGTTAGATTCCTTACCGCCCCACCAATCCTCCTCGTTCTGCGAACCGATATCTAGCGTTAAGGTCATCCCTTTCAGGGCCCTAGTTTCATGGCACCAGTGCCGGTTTCTTGCATGGCTCTGCGTTCCTGGCGCGGAAAGCTATGTACAGAACTGATGTCAGCACGCGAGGGCGGCTAAGTACTCCGTCATCCCGGCGATCACGACGCTGACGACAGACGCGGAGCCGCAGACGACGCCTAGCGACACGCAGGGGTACTGCTGACGAAAAATCTTTCCGGATCCAGCCTTACGCCTGGTGATATTCTAAGGTAAGGAATCTAACTAACTAATGTTTCTTACAGATATATCGTTACCGAAGGTAAGTAACTTGTGCATTAGGCCCAATCAGAGTTAGGGAATGTGCTCACTCCCCCACGTGGGGTGAGCATGCCAAGGGTGTATTCACCAAAAGGTTAGTAGTCCATTGACTGCTATCTCGAGACCAGCTAAAATGCCTCCTAAATATAGTATTTATGGGGCAGCCCTGAACCCAGGAATTCAGTATTGACGACCTACAAAGACTGGAACCCGAAGATGACGCAGCAGTGAAGACTCCAGGCCCAACTGACTTGGACGCAGCCCTCCTGGCCTGCTTGCAGCTTTTGAAATCCCTGCAAGAGAAAACGTCTTCAAAAAGGATCAGCAACCTCCATATTGGTGAAGACTGATCCCCAAATTCAATAAAGACTCAAGGCTCCCGAGGACAGCTGCCTTGTCCACAAAAGAAGATCGACTCTGTGAAACCAAGAAACCTTCCTCCAGTACTTACCTCTGGCCTGCCACCGTCCATGACCCGTGTCCACAGGGTTCATTGGTCTTGAAGTGGTTCCCCAGTGGTCCTAACCTCCAAACCTTTGAGGGCTGTCACCCCCAAGGTCCAGTGTGGATGCCTGAAGCCTCTTCAGGATGACACTCCTCTACCGCGACCTTCCGTTAAGGAGAAAGCCCGACGTCAAAAGACACCCCTTCAACCTCCGACCCTGTGTCCAGTCGACCAGTTCCAAAGGGGTACTGATGTTCTGGCCGCCCCAGTGCCGTTGAGGATGCAGAACCTAACCTTGCTGGACCCTGGTCCAGCACCGAAAAGCTCACTACTGTTAACCGTTTAACTTGCGTACAAGTGCGAACTTAATTTGTCTCATAGGAACCCATGTTATGAGTTTTGTTCCTAAAAATGTTGTGAGTCGAGTTGAACTTTTATATTTAAGAAAGTGTTTGAGGCTGCCTCAGTATATGGTGCACACTTATTTAAGTGAAGCATCCTGCACTAATCCAGACAACCCTTATGGTGATTTTAGTGGTCGTAGACAACCATAAAAAGCTCTTTCAGTGGTAGCTGTGGGGAGATGCCTTCAGGCTCAGTCCAAGAGTGTTAAGCAGCTTGTTTTACCAGAACTAATCAAATTGTGTAGGTAAATGAAAAGTGTAGTTATAAAAATAAGTATATTTATTATACTCAGTCTCACTCATTAACACATTGGTATATCTCCTACCCGGAGATATCAGCAAAATACACACAATGCTTAAGCTCTAAACTTATATGTAGGAAAGTAGGCTCTGCTTTCATGGTTAACCCCACTTTGTTATGGTGTTCTGATTTCCGACTAGTCTGACCAGGCTCCTGCTAATCAGGATCAGTCTTTCCTCCCTAAATTGGACAGTGGTAAGTATTGTGGTACCTTTCCCTTTTGGCTACTGGTGTACCCATGTATGTCCCTAGTTTATGGTCCTAAGGTACCCAGGGCATAGTTACACCAGGGTTCTCCCATGGGCTGCAGCATGTATTATGCCACCCATGAGAGACCACACAAACTGTGACTGCCATTGCAGCCTGTGTAAGCTGGTGCTAACACCACTTACGACAGATATACGCTTCCTTCTATCTGAGATCACTACACCTTAAACCTATAAGTCACCCCTAAAGCGGGCCTTTCAATCCTGAAGGCAGGGTTCTAGGTTATAAGTGTGAAGGGTGCCCTGCATGAGCAGGATAACCCCCTACAAACCCCAGAGTAGATTCTCCAGACTTTGTACGTGCGGTCAGCCATTTTGATACATATAGTGGCTGTGTGTCATTACGCAATGGCTAACTGTATAGTGCTTGTGCCGAACATGGGCATGTTTGGTATCAAACATGTTGGAATCGTACCTCAACACCGTTACCCGTTTTGGAGGTATAATTCCATGCACCAGGGGGTCCTCTGGGAGGCCCTCAGTGCTCCTGGTGACCGCCTTCCAGGGTCTGCCAGCAATTTAGTGCTGCTGCCGACCCTTGACGAGATAGTTGCCCTCCTGCTGCTGAGATGAGCTTGAGAAGGGGAAGGTAGAACAATAGGTTTCTTGTCACATGGAGGTGTGACCACCTCCCAGACAGGACTTAGTGAATTTGGCAGAGATGGGGACTCTTGCAAGTGCCACCAGACAGCTTTGAAGGGCACATTTTGTGTCCTCCTTACATACTCCAGTTTGAGCCAGTTTAGAGAGCCATTGGACTAAGGACATGGGATTATCCTCTCCTCTGTCCAGCTCCTCCTTTGGGATGCACCCTTGAATCGTTCCGACCGTTTTGCTAGGGTACTTCAGGTCTTACCTGTGGGTGGGTCTTCAGAAAAAGGGCTAAGGCCTCTGAGATATTTAGGCCTGCACCTTCTCAACTTTTTTTTTGAAAAAGGTGAAGTTAAAAATGTTCTTCTTAGCTCATGTCATATCTTCCCTGGAGACTAGAAGTTAGCATTGGAATTGCAGGATGCATATTTCTACCTGCTGGCCAACAGACATTCACCAAGATGATTGTGGTGGTTGCAGCACACCTGGGGAGGTTGGGGGGGGTCCCAATAGTCCCTCCTACTTTGGCGATTGGCTGTTAAAGGCAGGCTTGCCCCAGGCAGTTGTCTACAAGCTCCGTACTACAGTGGAACTCCTGCATTTGCTGTGGTTCACTATCAACCTGTTGAATTCAAACCTTGCTCCCTTTCAGATACTCCCTTTCATCTAGACACGGTACAGTTTTGTGCCTATCCTGCCAAACATTGATCCCAGGACATTTAGTCTAAAATACTGATGTTTCATCCTCTATCCCAGAATTTGGCAAGGCGGACTCTGAGGCTGTTGGGCATCATGCTCATGGCCTCCTGCATACTGGGAGAGCTGGAGAAAAGAAGACTCTGGTCTTCGGCAGAGTCCAGGTTCTACGTTAACGTGTTGGAGCTCCGGGAGATCAGATTGGCATTGAAAGCCTTTTGTTCGAGGCATGTGAGCTGCAGATCACATCCTACTCATAGATTGCCATCTGGTGTTGGGCCCGGATGTTTGCAATATGTTTTTCTTCGAAGAAGCTTTTCCAGTCACAAGGACGGTGATTTCTCCTTTCGGTGATAGTGTCCATGGGCATCGACTCCATTGTTAGATTGTTTTTTTTGCCATCGGGTTCGGACTTGAATTGCTGTGCTCCGGTTCGACACCATTCTCAGGTTCCCCTCGTTGCACAATCCACTACCCTCGACGGTATTGTTTCTCGATCGCGTATTCTTTCCTTCGCTTATCGAATCTATTCCACAACTCAATCGGAAAACCTCGTGCGAGGCCCTTGGGCCTAGCCCCGTGGACCGAATTTGCAGTAGATGGAATGGACTCCATTTTATTTCTGCCCCGGGTGCCACTCCAAGTACCCCCGCACCAATCTTCACAATGTGTGCAATTTGTGTTTATTCCCTGAACACAACGAAGACAACTGCAAAGCCTGTCGATCCTTCCGATCGAAAAAGATGCTTGGTGACCATCTGGCTCGACGTCCCGAGATTTATCAACAGAGGGACTCTGTCCCAGACCTGTTCGGAGAAGATGTGGACTAGAGATCCTCTTAGCACTTGGAGCTGAGGCAGACGAGGAACAACAAGTGGACGTGTCCGAGGAAGACTCTGACATCGAGAAAAAGACATCACACCCGGTCAGCGTACCGTGAGTAAAGATACTACTGTGCCCCAAAAAGTTCCCTTTAAAAAGGTTCCTATCCCTCCTCTGCCTTCGGGCCAAGGTTGGCACCAAGACAAAGTTTCCAATGCCCCGCCTTCTGGCTCTGCACCGAAACAGAAAGTAAAGCCTTCCGGCTCAGGACTGAGGTAGACCTTCTTCAGGGCACAAACACAAGACATACACCAAAACATAAGACAACTGATCCCTTCAAAACTTTGGCACCAAAACACACTTCGGAACAGAAATCATCGGAGCCGAAATCCTCTGCACAAAAATCCTCCGGTCCGAAAATGTCGACACCGCAATCTTCAACACCGAAAATGATGGCTCCAAAGGATAAGTTGGTTCCTCATCCATCCAAGAAGCTTAGTTTGAAAGTTCTGCCTGCTAACATGGGCCCCAAACAAAAACAACTGGGTATTAACCCAAAAACAGATCACCTTTCTGCAAAACTGCCACCGAAAAGAAAACCAGATGTTGAGTAATCTTACCACATCTCTCTAGAGAGAAAGAATATGGGGACTAATACTTCTCCTCCACCTCTATCACCTTCCGCACCCCCCCCCCCCCCACCTATTGACCCTCACCTTCTTAGAACACCTACAAATTCCCCTCAGGCACAATCTCCACTTCTGCAGGATGATGGGGATGGGAATATAGATGACACACACGGGAATGTACCAAAAGATTATGCATTGGGTAGATTATAACACGGATCCTAATAACAATGATCCAGATCTATATCCATCTAGGCCTTCTCCTCCAGATGATAATGGGTGGTTTACAGAATTGTTTAAAAGAGCTCCACAGTATCATGGGGTGCAACTCCATAAGGAACCTCTTGAGGAAGACTTTCTATTTGAGACACTAAGTACATCATAAAAAACTACACACACACTACCCATGCTGAAGGGTATGTTAAAACATGCAGATGAGGTGTGTAAAAGATCCAGGATACTCCCACCTAGAGTGGACAAGAAATACAAGGCGGCTCCTACAGACCCAATTTTTATTAGAGGTCAGGTTTCAAATGCTCGGAAACTGGCAATTTCTTAGTCAATGGGAGACGCTCCGCCTCCTGACAAGGAATCTAAATTAATAGATGCCTCAGGCAAGAAAGTAGCAGCACAAGCAGCAAATCATTGGTGCATAGATAACAAACAAGCACTCTTGGCAAGTTAAGACAGAGCTCATTATGATGAGCTAGAGCAACTGATGCAATATCTGCCTGATTAACATAAATCCAAGGCTCATGGCCTCATTCAGCAAGTGAAACTTATTTCCAATACATCCATCAGGTGTGCTCTAGATGCAGCAGACACTGCCTCACATGCTATTAACACCAGCATTCTTCTCAGACGCCACGGGTGGCTTAGAGTGTCAGGTTTTAAACCAGAAGTCCAAACATCCATTTTACGTGCACCTTTTGTTAAAGAGCATTTATTTGGTCCTACCTTGGACACTTCATTAGTGAAAATGAAGGACACTGAAGTAGCCAAATCTATGGGAGCGCTACAAACCATCCAATCGTGGATCATTTCACAGATCCTCTTATAGGGGAGGATCAAAATCCATTTCTACTGAGGGGTCCTCTATCTCATACAGAAGCAATAGTCAGTCACCTTCTACCAATGGTTATTTTCGAGGTGGATTTCGTGGAAACAATGGCAAAGAAAGAGGTAATACACCCCATACTTCCCTAGCCATTAACAAGCAGTGACTTGTTTCCCCTTTCCCCCAATCATCTCACACCTGTCGGGGGACGTCTCTTTCAATTTTTCCCAGTCTGTAGTTCAACTACATCAGACAAATGGGTTTTACAAATGATCCAGTCTGGTTACTGCCTGGAGCTTACAAGCAACCCTCCAAACAATCCACCACGAACACACAAACTATCTCCAGAACATTTACATCTACTCAAAGGGTACAATCTCTTCTGGAAAAAGGGACTATAGAACCCTTCTCACTACTATATCAAGCGACAGGGGTGTACTCTCTTTATTTTCTAATTCCCAAAAAGGACGGTTCTCTGAGGCCTATACTAGACCTCAGAGAATTAAACCTCTACATTCAATCAGATCACTTCCATATGGTCACTCTCCAACAGGTACTTCCTCTGTTACAACAAGGCGACTTTATGCCCTCTCTGGACTTAAAGGACGCGTACTTCCATATTCCAAGACATCCCGCTCATCGCAAATACCTCAGGTTTGCAATAGCGAGCCAACATTATCAATTCAAGGTACTTCCATTCGGAGTAACTACTGCTCCCAGCGTATTTACCAAGTGCCTAGCAGTAGTCGCTGCTCATCTCAGAAAACATGTTCACTTTTTCCATATTTAGATGGCTGGCTTATCAAAGCCAGCACTCTCTCAAAGTGCCTACACCACACTCAAACAACAGTACGCTTACTGCACAACCTCAGCTTTACAGTCAATCTGGCAAAATCCCATCTTCAACCCTCAAATACACCAGCTTATCTAGGGTCAACTCTAGATACTCAAAAAGCTCTAGCCTATCCCAACTGAACCAGAATTCACAATATTCAGGCTCTTATTTCCAAATTTCAACCCAATCGCTAATTACCAGCTCGGGTATTCATGCAACTTCTAGGATTGATGGCATCTACCATCATGATAGTTCGTTATGCAAGACTAAAAATGCGTCCACTTCAAGATGGCTTAGCACGTCAGTGGAATCAATCTCACGGTCTATTAACAGATCTGGTGTTGGTGGACGGCCGCACTTATTGCTCTCTGCAGCGGTGGAATCCTCATAACCTTCCAAAAGGACGGCCTTTCATTGACCCTATTCCACAGACAGTGCTAACAGGAGACTCATCACTCACTGGTTGGGGAGCTCATCTCCAAACTCACACAATTCAAGGATTGTGGAGTCAAAAGGAAAAGCTTCTCCACATAAATTATCTGGAACTGTTAGCACTATTGTTAACACTCAAAGCCTTCCAAACACACCTAGGCAAAGCTGTCCTGATACGCACAGACAACATGACAGCAATGTATTACATACAAAAACAGGGAGGAACACACACTCTCTGTCACACCTAGCACAAAACATTTGGAACAGGCCATTCATCACAACATCTATCTCCTAGTGCAACATCTTCCAGGAGTGGACAATCAGATTGCAGATCTCACCAGCAGACTGAGACAACAAATTCACGAATGGGAACTTCACCCTCAAGTTCTCCTCCCCTTCTTTCAGATGTGGGGCTTTACAGACATCTGTTAGCCACACACCAAAATGCCCAAACTTCGCCTTCAGGGCAATGCTATATGGATGAACTGGTCAGGGATATTTGCTAACACTTTTTAGCCTCTCCCACTCACTCCACAAGTGGTTCGGAAGCTCAGGCAAACATCCCTCACACTAATCCTAGTAGCTCCCACTTGGGCTCACCAACCTTGGTTCACTTCCCTCTTAGAACTATCAGTAGTTCCTTATCAAAAACTACATCTCACATCTAGTCTCCTCATGCAGAGCCATGGAGAAATTAGAGATACAAATTCCAAACCTCTTAATCTTGTGATCTGGCACCTTATTCCTAGAATTTGGTTATCCAAATCTCCCAACAGACTGTATGAAAATTATTAAAGAGGCTAGAAGACCTACTACAAGAGCTTGTTATGCAGCAAAATGGAAGCGGTTTGTTATTTATTGTAATAACAACCACGTCAATCCATTTGATTCCTCTACTGAAAATATCATTTGTTATCTGCTACATTTACAACGTTCAAATTTAGCGTATACATCTATGCGCTTAAATCTCGCTGCAATAGCTGCTTATCTTCTAAACAGGCAACACCTGTCCCTTTTCAGAGTGCCTGCTATTAAAGCTTTCATGAAAGGACTCAAAAGAGTTATTCCTCCAAGACTTCCACCGGCCCCAGCGTGGAATCTTAATGTTGTCCTTACCAGGCTAATGGGTCCACCATCCGAGCCTTTACATAAATGTGAACTACAGTTTCTCATTTGGAAACTAGCTTTCCTCATTGCTATCACATCACTCAGGAGAGTGAGTGAGCTTCAGGTTTTGACTGTAGAAGAACCATTTTTACAAGTACACCTAAACAGTCTCCAAGTAGGAGGAGAGACTCCACAGTCTTGACCCAAAAAGTGCCTTGTCTTTTTATCTTGATCACACCAAAGACTTCCGGCTAGATGATCATTTCTTTGTTGGCTATGTGGGTGCCAAGAAAGTCGGGCTGTTTTAAAACGGACTATCTCTGGATGGGTTGCCCTCTGCATCAAAATATGCTAGGCTCTGGCAAAGAAGGAACCTCCTGAGGGTTTGCGTGCCCACTCCACTAGAGCAACGGCAGCAACCACAGCGTTAGCACCTGGAGTCCCAGTCCTTGACATCTACCGGGCAGCAATGTTGGCATCTAGGCACATGGTTACCAGACACTACTGCCTGGACAGCCAAGTCAGGAGGGGCGGGTACTTTGCTTGTTCGGTCCTCCAGGTCTTCCTGGTATGTGGGTAGCTGTTCACACATGACTAACCAAACGTCAGTTCTATGACATTCAATAATCAAAGTCAGTACAGTTGGCGGCCATGCCCAGTCCCTCTGACCTCTTTATTTATGGTATTAACTTACCATGAATCTTTAACTGTTACAACTCTAGCTTTATTTGTGTAGCCCCTGCAGTGTTTGTGACTAATTTGATTCTAAATCTTCTGTATCTGCTGGAGAATTGACCTAACATATAGTTAATTGTGTCCATCACTACTATGTTACTGAGTTTGCTATGCAGAGATACTTCCCATTAGACTAAGTGTTCATTGCCTTTACCTGCCACACACATGTGCTCCTGATATGAGTCACTAGAGTACCTTGCATGCATCGTGCTCTAACCCAAACCGACCGTCCTTTTGCAGGCACTAATCTAACTTGGTCTATCCCGCCCCAGCCCTTCAGTGACCAGAACATTACATCACATCTAATGTAACAGAAACTTGCTCCAGTAGTGTCTCAGAGACCTTGGCTTGTTTTTTTTTTATTATATCTGAAAGAGAATGGATATCAGTGACACCACAAGACATGGCTGACTGGCCCATCCTCATCAAGCTCTCAGAACCGAAAATACTATCGCTAGAATTCATGCTTCCAGATCCAATCTGGAATATTACAAGCTTAAAATGCAGCACAATACACTGCAGATGTTGGACAAAACTTGTGCTTTTTATGTTTGTGTGTACAATAGACATCTAATAAAAAATGTTAAGGCCGCATGTTTGTGTTTTCTATATAAAAATTAAAACATTTCCTCATGCGAGAGTGAGTCTAGTTCCTGGGCTGCAACATATATGAAAAGGACAATGTATTTTCTACTTCTATTACCTTGCATAAGGTTGTGAGATTAAAAAGTGAACATTTGACTACAAAACATACTGTTAAACCAGGCCTTGGCTGCCTAGTATTCCATTACAAAATGTGTAGCTGGTAGAAGAACATACATTAGACTTGTCAAACAAACGTTGTGCATGATTCTTTAAAAGCCTCATTTGCAATCCGTCTGAAAAAGTGAAACCTTTTCCCAAAAGCATGCCAATACACGACTCAATTGGTCAAATTATTTATATCAGTTCTCTATTTTCTTTGGATGATATGTATTTTTCAATTTTTTTAATAATATAATTTTTCTAGTTGCAATAGCTAATCGTAAATATTAACAGAACATGCATCTATTCCCAGTATTTGGTAATTTAGTACAATTATCTAATGCACCTGCTGCAGAAACGTAAGCTTAATATGAAAATCACTGATTTGAATTCCAGTGGGACTAACTTAGCTCTTGCGATACAAAACACTCTTGAATTGAAAACCTGCTTATTAGGATGTCCCCAACATTCCCATCAATTTCTAGTGAGTTATACAAATAGGCTATTGCAATTCTAGTGTACTGCACTTGTTATATCTTTATTAGAAGATTTCACTGTATAAAAGAGGATTTTTCTATAACGTGTTTGCATTTTCTTCCCCAGCTTCTGAATGTTGAGAGAATTAATTTATATGCAGCTTCCCTTCGTGCATGCTTCTTTCTCTTTGAAAGTATGAGACATCATCTGAAGTTTCAGCTGGAGGTGAGCTTTCGTAGTAATCTTCATTTGCATTTTTGAATGTCATTAAATAGTAGTGCTTAGATTTGTGTATCTTTCTGAATGATATTTGATTGAACAATTAAAAAGACTAGGTTTTTTTTGTATTAGCATTGTCCAAAAAAGACAGGTAACGCATTAAATAGTATCGGATATTAATACAAGGATTTATTACGCAGTGTACTTTGTAGTTATCCTTTTGTGTTTCTACTTATATTTCCAATTTATATGTAGTCCAAGGAAGTGAAGTGCATATCATACAGCTCTTATCTACTGAAAGACATATGAGGAAATTACCAAAATGATATACACTTATATCCCAGTTGATTTTATATTTTGAATAACTCTTAAAATATTGCATAAATGGAGTTGCCACTTTCATTTCGGGAACTTTTTGGGGTAGAATAGGACGATTGTGTGAGTTGGAGGGTATTGAGAGAACCATATAGGGAGAGGCGGAGAAAGAGTATAGAGAACAAGAGGTGCAAAGTCTTACAGGAAATTGGCCTAGTGCTATTTCATGATTGAATTCCATAGATCATAATGGGAAAGGTAAAATGTGGCTTCTTTGATGATGGGGTGTGGGAATGATCTCACCAAAGATGTGCTAGCAATACTGAACCCAGAAAAGGATCTCGTTCTCAAGGGTTCCTGAAGCTGAGATAATATTGAAGTCTACAAAATTCTGCAGGCAGCAGTAGGGCATAGATCAAGTCCACTGTCCAACAGCTGATACCCAAGAGTTGCATTGTGAGTGTAAGCAAAGTAGTGGGATAAACCGCCTAACATAAATGCAGCCAAGATGGACCTGGCCCTGTTCACAAACCCAAAGCCAGTAGTTGAAAGGTCAGATAATCTGAGGCCACAGCTACCTGAAAAGAGGCTGCACCCCAGGAGCAAAATATGATGAGCAGATCTTTTCTCTGCTCTGCAAAGACCTGAAATGCTAAGGGGAGTGTGTGACTAAAGAATTTTCAAGGCTGACTGGCAGTTAGCCTCTGTGACATGGGGGCTCCGAAAGACTGTCTTGAAAAATAGAGGTGTGGCTTACTCAAAACCGCTGGGGCTGTGATCTGTAAATTAACACAACATAAGTTAAACCCAGTGGCTTATTGATACTTGCTGTTTGTGAAATGAATAAGCACACAGATTTGTTTCAATGGCTTAAATGAGTGATTTAATCTTTATTTTCCTTAAATAAATGGTATATCTCACCAAACCCTTTTGCAGATTATGCAAATGCATCCCCTCCGATTACATTTATTTTTGACAAATCACATCTTTAAATGAAAATTAAAAACTCATGATATATTTATAAGCCTATTGGCATTACAAAAGTCAATAATGGTAAAATATATACCGTTCACCTTTTTTTCAATTGGGGGGGTTTATCTTAATTCAATAAACAAATAATGGCCCCAATGTGAATGCTAGAAGGAAAGGCCAAATCAAAATGTAATTATCACTCCGTTAATTACATTAATGCCTCATTGTGAAATAAATTAAATTCCTTTCTGTTGGAACAATCCTCATCTGTTGCTGCTGACGCATTTCACCCTTTACTGGTGTGTTAAGTCAAGGGGGCTCCCTCAGGACTCACTAGTTGATTATAGAAGAAATATGATCTCTTTTTCTTTTGTGAAAGTACTGCTCTCTCTAACAGGAATTCTTAATTGGTAAGTTTTGAACTTGTACTAAGTTGAAGTTATGACCTGCAAACAGACAACCGCCAAGTTGCAGGTGGGATGAGAAACAAGGAAATTTTGTTGAGGGTGACTCATCATGTCACACCTGCTGTTCCAAACAGCTCAGGAAACAGCATATTACACAAACGAATAGTACAGCACATGCTCCTTAAATCAAGACTTTGACTGGTGAGGGGACAATTGGGCTGATATTGGAGCTGTGACTACTTGAAGTGGTGGAGTCTTGTAAAAAGTTGCTAGTGATAACTGGGCTTGGTATTCCAAAGTAGCCATGCTGCTACACACTTAGCTTCACTATAAGGGGCTCATAGAGGATCTTCAACCCAAATTATCAAGTGTTAATCTTCTCCAAACCATACCAACCCAATCCTGTTCCCGAATAGACTTATCTCCTACAAAATGCAGATCACAGTAGCCAAATTGATGCAGTTTCCACTGAACCGTAACAATTTCGGTTCATGCATATATTAGCTGTTTGAGGCATGTGTGGTTGTGGATACACATGCTTATCATAAGTATGACATCTAGTGTTGGGCTTGGATGTGTGGAAGTTGTTTTTCTTCGAAGAAGTCTTTCGAATCGCGAGGTATAGTGACTTCTCTTTCTTGCACTGCACTTGGTCCTCAACTCCATTGTTAGATTTGCTTCTGCCGTCTGGTTCGGACGTGTGCTTCTCTGCTCCGGTTCGACACTGTTGGAGGTTATCTCTTTTATACCAGCGGTATTATTTTCGATCATGTGTGATCTCTATCTCCCTAGTTATTCTATTGACATCAAACTTGTCCTGGGTGATTCGCGTCGGCTGTGGCCCCCATGGACCTTCACCCTTCGGGCGCAATTTCTCTTCGGTGTGCCCTCCGAGAGATGTCCACTCAGTGAAGGTACGAATGCCTTCCTGTTTTTGCCCTCTTTACGACACCAACTTCCCACACACCAAAATCCATTAGGTGTGTAACTTGTGCCTGTCCCTCAAGCACGAGGAAGAAACCTGTGAGGCCTGCAGGTCTTTCTGTTCAAATAAGACACTTGGAGATTGAAGGGCTCGACGACTCAAGATGTCTAGATGAACCGCCGAAGATACACCAGACCTCTTTCGTTCGGAAGACCCAGAACAGGAGATATAGGCCCATCCATTGGCTGCTAACGAAGTCACCTATTCTCCAGGACATAGCTCTGGGTCCGACATGGAAATGCAAGACATCACTTCAATGCAACCTGTGATTACTGTGCCCCTCCCCCTACTTCCACCCTGTCCACAACACACATTGACAAAAGGTTGTCTGTCTCCACCCAATAAACCATAGACTGTTGTTGGGCCACCACTGCCTTCGGGCCATGGTCTGCACCAACTGGCTGTTTCGGACACATCCGGCCTCGGCTCAGCCCAGAAAAAAATCAGCACAAACAGCAACCTCTATCCCGAAGAAGACTCCATCGGACTCGAGCCATCCTTTGGAGCCCATAGTTTCTGTTTCAAAACACCATTCCACTTTGGCACTGAAAAAAGCGGCTTCGGAGCCGAAAATCCCGACACAGAAAATCTCAGTGCTCCAACCTATATTGGAACCGAAAATATACCCTTTTACCACACATTCTTATGACTAAGTGGAACCTGTGCTTGAGAGACTTTACCAGGAGTTAGACTTGCGTCAAAAACCTGATGATTCACCCAGATACTGAACAAATCCTTACCAGACCTCCTTAATCCAGAAGCACAGCCGGCAAAAATACAGCTTTCGTTTGAGGAAGCTTTTAGACAGTTGTCTTCCTCCTAGAAAGAAGAAAAGATAGGATAAAGCCACCAGCCCACTACCGCTACCTTGTGTGCTTACTGCAGCGTCACAATTTTCAGCTGTTTTCCATGTTTCTAGTGTCAGCCTGTCTACCTAAAGAGTAGAGCAGCCCTCACCCAAATGTTCCCCATCTGGCCTTCAAAGGCGGCTTTGTCTTTGAAGCTAACATTTGTGCCAACACCATGGTCACTTCCTGTCTGGGGAGGTGTTACCTCCTCCAGTGGCATGCCTCTAGTGTTTCCTCTCCTGGGAGTCGTTAGCACGTCTCTCCAATAGGACAAAAAGCTGTCTGCAGGACAGGCCCCAAGTACAACAGTAAGTGGGCACCGGGAACCTAGGGCAACTAAAGTGGCTCTTTGCCCATCCGTGACATCAAATTCAATGTAACATATTTTAAGAGGCAATGGTCCCTACCAAGAAAAAGTATATATGGCAGTGTTACACAGAAATACATTGAGACCTGTGTTGGTATTATCCAAATGGAAAAATGTGTTTATTAAATATTCCAAAAGAAAAAACAAAGTGTAATTAAAGTGCAGTGGGTAATAACTGGATTGGCAATCACCAGATTTCCAGAATCAGGCATTGGCAACTATAGTGACTTCACATACATATTTGCGACAGTCACAATGTAAAAAACATCTTTTGCTTCACATGAATTCTAATAAACCATTCAGAGTCCAGATGTGGTTGTCGACGACGTTTCGATCCCGGCTAGAGCGGGGACATCATCATCAGGACAGCAAGATACATGCCTGACAATTAGCCTGTATAAGGCCCAAAAATGATTTTCCATAAGGGAAAGCAAGGGGGGGCAGGGGGGAAGAAAGGCAAGGCGGGGCAGGGACACAAAATGAGAATAAAAGGTTAGAGGGTTCGGCGATGAACAATTCACATATATCATGGTGAGCCACACTGAAAACGAGTCCGACGTGGTAGCTGGGCGAGGTGGTGATGACAGTAAACTTTACGGCTTGAGTAGTGAGAACGGTCATAGAGCATATGTCATAATGCTAATAGAATGAATAGAGTATTGCTCATTACTGGACTATCTATAGTGGGAGAGGAACACAACAGTATGTGGAACAATGGTCTAGAAACCAAGTAAACATGATGATTGAGCTGAGGACAAACGACTGCATGAGGGTGAATCGTGGTGATCCGCGTCTACAAAATGAGTGTAATGAAGGTGGAAGTGTAGAGCAGGTCAATCTACAATGCACTTACAAGGAATAGCCATTGCCCCTGCCTGAAGAGCGACGGTCCGAGGAGGAGAGGCCAAGTCCAGTTGTACTGACCCCAACCGCTTACAACAAACCACGGCACATGATATAGACAAAATCCTAGAGGGACACATAATCAAGGTTAGAACCAGTCTGTAGAAAAATGGTTGAATGATAGAAGTGAAAATGCGATAAGGAAACACTCACAATTCGGTCACCATAACTACTGCCAACGGGCAGCGGACAGGGAATGGAGAGCCGAGTACCGATGTGTTGGCAGACGTCACCTCTCAGCAGGTACCAAAACACAATACAAGGGAAGCCTGGAAAAATACAAACGCTATTAATTACCGCCATGCGTACTCCGTAAATTGGAACCACTTGTGCCATGCGCTTACCTGCTTTATCGAGATGGTGGTATAGCACGATGATGTTGGAATTTGCCCTCTGCCTCGGAAGTCCGCTAGTGCAGTGTTGGTGACTCGAGGGGTGGTTTTAATTGGATAATGGCCGTGTGTGACACACATGCGTGTAAAAAATGAGATTCAATGTGACCGGGAGTGAGAAGGGAGTATAGGCGCCATTTTTGAAGAGCAAGTAATAGGAGTGACATTTTGGGGCTAGCAGGATAGGGAAGGATAAATAAAAAATGAGGATTTCCAAAAATCAAAGAATTGCAATTTACATAATTTAACCTCCATAGTAAATACTCATATTCAATGTAAACATTAAATTGGATTGAATGGACTTATTCCTTTGATACCTTACAGTACCAGTGTTAGTAGTCCCATTCAGAAGTTAGCGTGGCTGAGGTGTCCGCTTGTAACTGTGTACTTGTCAATGGGGCTACTAATCTTTATAAACAATAATTTAGGACTTTTAGTGTTGGAACATATAAAAGTACATGTTCTTCTTTCTAACATACAGCACCCTGTTTTAGGGCTCATTGAGCCAACCTTAGGAGTGACTTACATATATTAAAAAGGAATTTTGGGTTTTGCCATTATCTTGAAAGGCAAAGTCGAGCTAGTGGTTAAAAAAACTGCCCTTCCAGTCTGCAGTGGCAGATTGGGAGCCATGTTCCACCATGTCCCTCTCAGGGTGACAGAACAAGTGCAGCAGTCCCTGGGGAACACCCTAACTTACAGGCTCTAGGTTCCTCGGTACTATATACTAGGAGCTTACAAGTAAGTTAGGATATGCCTATTGAGGACAGGCAAATTAAACATTCAGCATTTTAAGAGCCAGAGCACATGCACTAAGACCTGTTAAGGAGGGCTCATGCAATTTCAGAGCCATTACACCGGTACCTAGTAGTCAAAATGGGGGAGGAAAGTGGGGCTAAACCTGCAAAACGCTTGTTTTACTGCAAACTAAACAAGCAAAGTGACTCTCCCTCTTCACTCCATAGTCAAAACAATGCTGTGTGAAGGGATGTGCATGTGGAGGCTTTGAAAATCTTTGCAGAAGTGGAGAAATTTGCTCTATTTGAATGAGCACTAATATCTGCTGGTGGTTCTTTGTTTGCCATGGCTTAGCAGATCTTGATATAATGAATTATGCTTCTTGACAATGTCTACTTGTGCACTGCCAGCCTTTCATCTTTCTAACATATCCCATCTCAAATTGGTAATCCACTCGAAATAAAAAGTGACCATTCTCTTGGGATCAAAATGGTGGATTATATCTTATATCTATCTGTTAAATGTGGAGGAGGATAGAATGTTGGGAAGGATATGGACTGGACTAGGTGAAAGAGCTAACCAACCGCCTTTGGCAGGAAGGCAGTTCTGGTTCTTATTACCAGCTTGTCTTGAAAGAAAGACAGATGAGGTTTGCAATTCACTTACATGTGTGGCTGATGTGATGGCTATTAGAAAGACAATCTTAAAAGTAAGGAGCCATAACAAGCAACGGTTCAAATGGGTAATAACTTAGAAAATGTGAGCACAAGGTTGAGGTCTCATTGGGGCATTATCTAGGAGTTTAGGAATCTCATAACAAAGGGAGGTGTAAAAAGAGATGAGTGAACAGATAAACCTAGAAATGCTGATAATGCTGATGAGCCTCCCCGGGCAGTGCCTACCGCACAACCTTGTCAGATCAGAAAGAATGGGAACCATTGAATGTCAGATAAACGGGCCTAAAGAGTATCTACAGAGTTGTCAGTACATAGTGTGACAAAATTGCACTATCTGGCTGAAGAGACTGTGTTCGTGGAGTGTCTTCATGAGACTAAGATAACGTACACCAATTCAGGTGGTAGGGAAGAAAATTCAGGTTGTCCATCTCAATCTCCAGGCATACTTGTGGAGGCTGGAATGTAGAACCTGCCACTGAGACTGCAAGAGGATGTCTACCTTGTCAGGTTGACGGAGAGGAGGACACAGGGTGAGGTGAATGAGGTCTACGTATCACATACTTCTTGGCCAGCCTGGGGCAATCGGGATTACTTTGGCCCAGTCAAGGCAATTTTCACTCAGAATGAATTTATGGTACAGGAGGAAATTCATAATAAAGCAGAAAGATCCACTTCAGGCAAAACACGTTCCTCAGTGCTTTGTACATGCGAGTTCACAGAATTTTGAGCAGTGAGCGTTCTCTCTTGAAAGGAAAATGTGTGTAGGAGGCTGGCTTAGAAAATGGTACACACTTATAGGAGTGATTAACCTTGCACTAACCGAGGCAACCTTTATGGTAATTTTAGTGGTCTTTAATTTTTTTGTAAAAATTTATTGGTTTTCAGTTGGGGGAAAACAGTGACAAATACAGAGAAACACCTTGGATGGCCCCAAGAGTGAGAGGTGAATCAAATCTGTAAGACATTGCAATACAGATACAGAGAGCAATAAGAGCAATAGCACATTGTGGTAAGATGCGGACGCCAACAACAGTGTAAATACCCCTGAATATCACGTTACCCCATACTGTGTGTAGTTATTTTATAACAGATTCTGAACAGAGGGAATGGGGTACATCAATCGGGGACAAAGAAAACATAATATCGGGCTAATTGTTAGTGATATGCTGTCACCCTGCTCACCCCCCCTGTAGGCACCGTTCCACACTAGTGATTAAGTGTTACATGCATCGTAGGTGTAGATGTTGACTGAGTGTGGGAGAGGCCATTAATGATAGTACATCCCGGCTCTGTAGAGATAAGTGAGTACCCAAATTTATGTCGCCTCATTGATTGGCTCCTCATCTAGGATAGAGCCCCCGAATCCATGCCACTGTTGCTCTGCATGTCGGCAAATATTGCATCCCAGCTAGCAGCCAGTGGGAGTCTGCGGAGGCCCAGCAAGTCTTCTCTGTTTAGTGCAATGCTTTCCGCCTTAGCCCATATCACTAAAGAGCAACGCCACTCTAGAGCGTGTGGGGATTTTAGCAGGGGTGAGGTACACTCTGTGCATAATAAAATATTGAATTTGGCAGAAACACTGGTTACGGGGTATGCGTGTGGGACTTTCTAGGGCTGCGGTTCACTCAGTCTGTGAAAGGGTTTCCAGGTCCCCCTCTCAGTGGGGCTTCAAGGGTTCCGGTGTGATTGTGGCGTGCTGCCTAGGGGAGGCCGGGAACCACTGCGTCAGGTGCTCACCTGTACCCATTACATGCAGGTACTGGTTCGTGAGGTGCGTAGGGGGCTCATTGGTCAAGTCGCCCCAGCGAGCCGCAAGGGCTGGTATAAGGGACTGGTGAAGCAGGAAGCGGCCCTCCGAGACCAGCATGGTGTATGGTATAATGGTATAAGGGTCCCATCATCAGTTCGGGCTGGACTGTTCCCATTGGATGCAGGGTCAAGACTGATTTGCATATGGCTGGGTCCAAACTGGAATGGCATGGTGAGCAAAAGAACGATGGATTTAGGCCCAGATCTTTGTACTGGGGTGAATGTATGACATTCTGAATTCCGTCCATCAATTGTTGTTTCTGCATTAGTAAGGAGATTAAGCTGGCTGTGTGCATTGAAGCTGGCAACAAAGAATCTTCTAGTGCAGAGGTAAGAAGGGCATGTAAGTATGGGATCAGTGAAGCGGCGTACGTCTTGTAGAACTCCGCTAGGAGCCCGTCAGGGCCTTGCACCTTCCCCGAAGCCAGTGCTGCTAAAGCATCACGTACTTCATCAATAGTGATGGGGGGGTTATCTGGGTAGTTCTATCTAACCCAAAAAGGCACTGATTTGCAGATGGTCCTCGTAGCTCGTGGATTTTTAAAGTGCTGAATAATGTCTGGTCATGGCTGTATGGATGTCAATTTGCGTGTAGTGCATGTGGCACAAGTCATTGCTTTTGGCGTGGATTGGCCGATGAGGGTGTTTCTGGTGCAATAGCCAGGCTAGAAATTTACCTGCCCTGTCTGATGTAGCATATGGGCTCCCTGAGTGAGCTGGCAGCGCAGTCTGTCCAGCAGTAAAGCGTGCTCTCCACACAGCTCCATGAGGTGAAAGTTGGCCTTGGTTTGCATGACTGAGGTAGTTTCATAGCGAAGGAGTCTGTGCTCGATGGCACTCAGTTCCATGTAAAGCCGAGGCAGTGCCCTCTGATCGTGACCTTGAAGGCCTCCCATTCCAGTAATGTAGAGCCAGTGGTGCCATCGTTTGAGGGCATAGTAGCCTGTGATTGCCACCCATAGGGATCCGCAAAAGGCCTGGTCCTCCAGTGCCGCCGGTTGGATATGCCAGGTGGGTATTGGTGGAGGTCCTATGTCCCAGCTAAGCCTTAAGAGCTGAGGATTGTGGTCAGAGTGCGTGCTATCTAGATATTTAGTGTCTTGAATCAGGGGGAACAGAGAAGGAGAACCTAATATTCTATCCAACTGTACATGGAGCTTGTGCACTGGTGAATAGAAGGGAGTATATGTGGGCATCAGGGTTGCAAATTCGCCATATATCTGTTAGGGACCAATGGTTGAGCCATGTGCTTGTGCTTGTGCATTGGATGTCACTGGAGTACTTGTCAGGAGTGGGAAAGAGCGATCTAATGAG